>NW_005195941.1:0-1286 GCF_000372725.1 Emiliania huxleyi CCMP1516 | reverse complement strand
AAGACGAGGGCGGCGAGCGCGGCGAGGGCGGCCAGGGCGGCGAGGGCGGCCAGGGCGGCGAGGGAGGGGAGGCGGGCGGCGCCACTCTAGGTGGCGGGGGCGGGGCTGGCGCGGCGGGGGCGGCGCCGGCCCCGCCGCCGACGGGGGCGCGGAGGGCGCCGAGTCGAGGGCGGCGGAGGCAGCCAAGGCGGCGGTGGGCCGCGGGCTGCGCGGCGACGAGGTGGTGGACGCGATCCGACGCGCGGGCGTGGTTTTGCTGCCGGTCCACCTCGACGTCGCACGCCGCCAGGCGCGGCTGGTGGCGAGAGCGCGAACGGAGGTGTGCGCCGTGGAAGCGTGCACGCCCAGAATGCAAAAAAATCGAAAATTAGAGATGGCAAAAATTAGAGATGGCAAAAAGTCAGTCACCAGATCATCTTGAGCGCATCATTATCCGTTTTATATAGCTCTGCCGGTTCCTCCCGTCGCCTCTTCTTTGTTCGAATGTTTTTCAATCCATCCTTCACGAAGCCCTCCCATGTAGCTAGCGTTCTTTGCGAATGTCTCGAGATGGCCAGCAGGCGCTGTCTGCTCGCGGTCTGTGCGGGCCGCTCGTCCTCCTCGCCCTTCTTTCGTCCTCCCGTCCCTCCCCTCCACCATGGCCTCCTCGGCACTTCTTTCTCCATCCGCCTCGCCCTGCCTTTTCGTATTGTGCCGTTCGCCCTCCATTCGGTGACCTCCATGGCTGTCCGGCTCCTTTTGGGTGGCGCTCTCGATACCGTTGCGTCAACCTCGACGTCGCTGTCGCCCTCCCCGTCCCCGCCGTCGCCCGTGCCTCGGTTCGCGTCGTTGGTAGCGTTTCCGTTGTTCCCTCGTGCTCCGCCGTTGCCCTCTCTGCTCGGGCCGTTCGCGATTTCGCTCCTCCTGCGTGTCGCCCCTCCGTCTTCTCCCCTTCCTTCGTCGTCATCGTCGCTGTCGCGAAGGCCCTCCGGTCCCTCGATTCCCTCGTCTATCCCCTCCGCTGCGTCGTCCCAGTTTATATCCTCATCCTCTGTGCGCTTTTTCGTTCCCTCCCCTTCTCCATCGTTGTCGCCTCCGTCGACTGCGGCGCTGTCTCTGCCCTCGCCTCCGTCCTCCTCGTCTCGCCTGCCGTCGTCCCGTGTCTCCTCGTCCTCGCCATCGTCTTGGCCGTTGTCTACCTGTTCATCGTGTCCCTTGCTGCTATGACGTGACACACACACACACACACACACACACACACACACACACACACACTCACACACACACACACACACACACACACACAC
>NW_005195942.1:0-1286 GCF_000372725.1 Emiliania huxleyi CCMP1516 | reverse complement strand
GTGGGCGCCGGCCCCAGGTGCAGCTGACCCAAGCAGGTTGCAGCCGCCGGTCGTGCAAGCGGAGTATGGAACCGCCGATGATGACCTCGTGCGGGTGGGCCCCCAGCTCGGTGTCGAGCTCCTCCCGCCGCATCGGCGCGGCGGCAGAGCCGCCCCAGCCGCTGCGCCTTCGCCTGCGGAGGCTCCTGCGGCGGCTGCACCTGCTGCTGCGGGTGAGCCCGACGACGACGAGCAGCCTGACGGCGCGCACATTCCAGACCTCGATGATGTCTTGGGCTGGGGGGGTGGCAAGGGTGTAGGAGGGCTCTCAGGAGACCGTTTGCCGGCAGCAGGGGGCGCGCGCTCGGCCGACATGTGCGCCAGAATGCCGCAGAAGTAACTATGAAGTAACTGTGTTTGGGCTGTCTCCCGGGCGTGTTTGAACCCTAGTTGTCGGCCCCAGTGACCGGTCTAGAGGTCTGTGTGTGGCCTGGGGGGGCCAAACAATAAGGCGAGGGGTTCCTAGTAAGCGGTTGGGGGGTGCGAGCCCGTGCTATAGTGCAGTGAATACTTACTTCCTGAACGGTAACTTCATCCTTCAGATAGACACCAGGGGTGCGAAGCGTGGACCCAAATCACCCCGTTTTTGCCCACATTTTCGGTCATCCGTTAAAATATCTGAAGATCCTAATTTAGGATTCTCCCCAAACCTTGCTCAGCTGACCTGATCCATCGCACCACGCATGCACATGGGCCAGGCCTGGGCAAAGAAACCAGTACCTCATCACGGGCTTCCCTGAGCGTCACCCAGCTCGGTGATCGCGCCGGCCGGACACCACTGTGCACTTGAGACGCGGCCGTTCCGGGCATTCAGCGCGACCTTCGGGTGCGAAAGACATGGGCTGATAAAGGGCTCTATGGCTCAATTGCTATGGCTCAGACTGGACTCCTCTGACCTCTCCGCGGTTGAGGTCTGAAAAGCCTTCTGATGCCCACACGGCTTTAGCCCCTAAAAAAATCAGACATTCTTAGCTTCTTGCCCTCCTCCGAGACTGGAGACAGAACCCACCCGTACACAGGAGAGATGGGACTGCCCCCCGCCCCCGCTTGCCCTGACTGCACAGGATAGCGTGCCCCAATCGGCGACACATAGCGGGGGACACTGCGCTAAACTGCGCAAGGAGGGGGTGCGACGGCTTTCTTTGTCCTCTCGAGGGAATGTTCTCTCGGCGCCCATGGCCTTCTGAGGTTTCGTACTGATGACGTCCTTCTTGGCACTTCAAGCGTCGGTATGGGTATGGGCCGCC
>NW_005195943.1:0-1286 GCF_000372725.1 Emiliania huxleyi CCMP1516 | reverse complement strand
TGCCACTGCACAAGGTGCTGTCCAGCAGCTAAGGGCTACAGTACCCCATCGCAGCAGCGTCGCCGCCGCTGCAGCGTCGCCGTTGCAGCGTCGCCAGTGCACAAAGCGCAATGGACCACAGGTCTGCACTCATGGCACAAGCTCACTGGTGTGAGGATTCATTGCCACTGTACAAGGTGCTGTGCAGCACCTTAGGGCTACCTGAGTACTGCCATGTTTGCTGCATCAACAGGGGTGCAACTGAGCTGCAACTTGAGCTAGGACTTGAGAGGCTGCAACTCAGGGATGAAAGTACTGCCAGCCAAGTTTGATTGCTGCTGCAACCCTGATTTCTAACTCTGTGACTCCAATGGGTCTACGTCTCTGCTGTGTTAGGATCATCAGAGGTGTCGAGCGGTGTCGAGCGGTGTCGAGCGGTGTCGAGCGGTGTCGAGGGGTGTCGAGGGGTGTCGAGGGGTGTCGAGGTGTCGAGTTTGGCACCTTGACACGGACGAGCATGGTTTCAGCCTAGATGGTGTCGAGGGGTGTCGAGGGGTGTCGAGTTTGTCGAGTTGGCATGGGTTGTCGAGGTGTCGAGTCGGTGTCGAGGTTTGGTGTCGAGGTGTCGAGGCCAGGGCTCAGGCCGGGCACGCCGCGCCACCACTCGCACTCCCGGGATTTTAATTAAGCTTTAAGGAGAGGAGTGTGGACTGTGGTGCGCTAGCCGTCGCCCACCCTTGGGGTTGGGCGTCCGCCTCTTCCTATCTCTCTTCGCAGTCTCTCGCCGATTCTCGCTGCAACCTTCCATGCCACGGCCTCGCGGTCGTCCCACTCTCGTCGTTCTTTCCCTAGCTTGTGCTTGTCGCTTCTTCCTCTGTCGCGTCGCTCTCCTCGTCTGCCTCGTTCTGCGAGTGCGACGGCCGACGCCGCCGCCGCCTGCCGGTCCCTTTCTCGCGGCTTCTTTCGCCTTTCGGCGCAACTCCGCCCTCCTCGCGGCATATCTTGGCCCCTCGAGTCCATCGAGCTCTCCTCGCGCAAGGACGACTCTTCTGACGCCCACTGCGATCATTTGCCGCCAAGTCATATCGTTGCTCAGGTCCACTCTCTCTTCGAACACTTGTGCCTTCACGGATGATGCTGGTGCTGGGGTCCCCTTCGGGTGCATCGTGACAGCTGACGACGGAATTACCACAGGTGTTTCGTCCTCCTCGCACCTCGGGGTCGTCTTCCCCGTCTTCCTTGCGTTCGGCGCTCACCCTCCATGCCGTGAACAGGCGCTTTATCCACCCTATATTCTTCTCTCGTTC
>NW_005195944.1:0-1286 GCF_000372725.1 Emiliania huxleyi CCMP1516 | reverse complement strand
ACTCGCAGAGGCTGGCGCCGTGGTTGAGCATGCAGCGCTCTCCAGAGACGCTGGTTGTACCCGCGGCGGCCTTGTCGAAGTGAGCCGGTTTGTCGACGCACATCTCAGTGCCGTAATCGTGCGTGCATTCGCCTCCGTTGCACTCTTTGCCCCACGCATACCTCGATGACGTGTAGCAGTACGTATCAGAGCCCAGGAACTCGCGCTTGCAGTACGGATCGCTAGCAGGGCAGGTACAGTAGGCTGCGATGCCATGCGAGATGCTGGCCACGAGCGCCAGCACACGTAAATCCATCGCAGGAGTCCTGAGGGGTCGAGGAGTTGAGCGTAAATCGATTGGCGCGAGAATGCTTGGCATGTGTCAGAGAGGCGCGGCACGTCGTAGTGGAGATCACACCGGGGCAGGAGCGTGTGACGAGATCTCGCAGTGGGTCGCGGGGCGGGCTGCAGGCGCACCAGAGGTGCACAAGCGACTGCTCAAGCAAAAGCGAGGTGCTCAAGCGCTTCTTGGCGAGCCGCGGCGAAGACCAACCGTGTGGAGGACGACGGCGTGATAAGGCTTTTTCCCCTTTCTGTTGGCAGGTGCCTATATGGGCTTCCAGTATCGGACCTTCAAGACATGCGCTTTTGGCCGGTGGCCTCCTTGGACATGGTACCTCCGGTGAGATGAGTGGCTGCCAGTTCGAGACTGGGGCCGATCGAACTTGAGTTGTTCGGAGGAGGAATCCGGCCAGCACGGGTACAAAGAGGGGTACCCGGAGAATCCCCAGCTGCGGAAACGCAGTGTCGCTCAAGAGGTGCGATACTGCGGGGGAGTGTAAGGTGCCTATATGGGCTTCCAGTATCGGACCTTCAAGACATGCGCTTTTGGTCGGTGGCTTCCTGAGCGGCCGCACACTGCTCGGTACCCCCCCTGCACATCTAAAGCCATGGCCGACCCCCCCCCCAGCAGCAGCGCTCTGCTGCTGGGGGGGTCGGGACCCCCCCCCCAGCAGCAGCGCTCTGCTGCTGGGGGGGTCCGGACCCCCCCCCCAAGCAGGAACGCTCTGCCTGTGGGGGGGGGTGCTGGCATCTCTGTACAGACAGCAGCTGTAAGTAGCATGTGTTCCCATGGCGAGAATTTATGGTCAACACCCAAATCAGTGGGCTCACCGGGGGGGCCTCCTAAAAACACAAACGCCTCAAAGGTACCCTCCAACCCGAGGCCAGGGTGAGGGGGGGACCGCCGCGCAAAAAGCCGCAGAGTGGCTCCTTGCCCACAGCCCTCAGGGGGGGCAGACCACCCC
>NW_005195945.1:0-1288 GCF_000372725.1 Emiliania huxleyi CCMP1516 | reverse complement strand
AGGTGCGGGCGAGAGGGCGGCCGAGCCCGGAAGGACCAGCCCTCGGCCTTGCTCTACATGCAACATGGTAACGGATAAGAAGAGAAAATACGGACCGGGACACGCTGTGGTTCAGACGTCCCCCCCCTCGACGCAGTCGAGTGACTCACATGAATAGGGAGGAGAAAGTGTCCCCCACATATCACCACAGACGCAGCACAGGGGCTCCAATCCTGTCCCAGCCTGCGGCATCGTGTTGAGGGCTCGGGAGGGCAACGACGGCAGCGTTGCCGAGCTTGTACAGGGGCCTCAATCCTGTCCCCGATGGGGTGCGCCTCTCGCCGCGCGCGTAGCAGTCGGCCTGCAGTCGGCGCGCGGGTAGCCTCAGAGATGCGCAGAGCGAGATGCGGGTATCAGCACACCAAGCCCTGGGCTTGGATGGGCGCGGCGAAGCCGCGGCGCAGTGGATAGCGTGAAGAACTCGAGATCGCTGGGATCTTGAGCCGCCGCTGCCACGTGCAAGCCCCGCAGAGGTGCGGGCGAGAGGGCGGCCCGAGCCCGAAAGGGCCCGCCCTCGGCCTTGCTCTACATGGTAACGGATAAGAAGAGAAAATACGGACCGGGACACGCTGTGGTTCAGCGTCGCCCACCCTCTTGTACGCGGAAATTTTTCTCGCAAAGGAGCCGCATCGGCGCTTCGGCGAGGTGTGCGGTGCGGCGGCGGCGGCGGGGCCTCCTTCAGCATGCTCTCCACTCTCATTTGGGTCGCCGGCACGCTCTTCCTCGCCAAGGAGCTCGTCTCCTTCCTCTACGTCTTCTACAAGGGGCTCCTTCGCGCGCCGAAGGATCTCACCAAGTATGGCAAGTGGGCGGTCGTGACGGGCGCGACCGACGGCATCGGCAAGGCCATCTCGTTTGAGCTGGCGCGCCGCGGCTGCTCGGTGGTGCTGGTGTCGCGGACACAGTCGAAGCTCGACGCCGTGGCGGCGGAGCTCAAGGAGGCGTACCCGAAGGTCGACGTCAAGACCGAGGCCGTCGACTTTGGTAACCTCACAAAGGCGCGCCCTCCCTGCTCGGATCCGCCCCACTCGGCGCTTCTGGCCCGCCCGGCGCCACTGGTCCACACTCCAGCACCGTGGGCACTGCCTGCCCACCCGGCGCTGCTCGCCCAGCCACCGCCGCGCCGACGCGCTGTTCGCCTGCCTGGTGTCTCCAGCCTGGTGTCTCCAGCCTGGTGTCTCCAGCCTGGTGTCTCCAGCCTGGTGTCTCCCCGCTCTGGTGCGCAGGACCGGCTGTCCGAGCTTGAGAA
>NW_005195946.1:0-1288 GCF_000372725.1 Emiliania huxleyi CCMP1516 | reverse complement strand
CAAGCCGGGGCCTGGTGCACGCTGCAGAGGCAGTGCAGAGGTCCTCACTTCTAAGAGGTCCTCACACCCAGAGGTCCTCACGGAGAGGTCCTCACCAGACCTCTCGCCTCGCCGCATCAGAGCCCTGTCTTCTATCTGGCCGAGCGTGTGGGAGCGCCTGTGCGTTGTCAGCTGTCGTTGCTAGACAGCACAGACTCTGGTGGCGTGCGTCCTCAAGATTCGCGTTCCGAACAGCCTGTTTGTCAACGTCATGATGACTCGTGAATCTATGTTGTGATCTCATCTCATGCACTCATGGATAGATGTATGTGTTAGAATTGGGGTGAGTGGTGTACGGTGCGATTTCGCGGCTGTTTCGTTTCCTTATTTGGTTGCTAACAGGCGGTTGCTTTCTTTTTCTTGATCGACTGCCACCGGGGCCAGGTGCACGCTGCAGAGGCAGTGCAGAGGTCCTCACGCACGTCTAAAGAGGTCCTCACGTCTAAGAGGTCCTCACAGCCAGAGGTCCTCACGGAGAGGTCCTCACCACACCTCTCGTCGCCACATCAGAGCCCCCTGTCTTCTATCTGGCCGTGGGAGCGCCTGTCCTGTGCGTAGTCAGCTGTCGTTGCTAGACAGCACATACTCCTGGTGCGTCGCAAGATTCGCGTTCCAAACCGCCTGTTTGTCATGAACAGGAGGTCATGACTCGTGAATGTTGTGATCTCATCTCATGGATAGATGTATGCGATATACACATGTGTTAGAATTGGGGTGAGTGGAGTATGGTGCTTTTTCCGTCTTGTTCGTGTTTGAGTGAGTATTCTTGATGCGAAACCACGACGACACACACCAGTCGACTCGCATCGGTTGCCTCCATGAACGGCGGGGCTATTCTCGCGTCCACACCACACCTGGCTCCAACGTGGACACGCCCATAGCTGGGGACACTACTAGGTCACGCATGGCATCAGAAGTTTTGTCTCTGGGCCCCGAAAGGCATCTCTAGCAGTGTCGTTACGCATGCCCCCTCCCCTCCTGGGCGCATGCGACACAGAGAGAGGATCTCTCTCTCTCTCTCTCTCTCTCTCTCTCTCTCTCTCTCATGCGACACACACACTCATTGATTGATTGATGGGAAGGCGAAACACAGTCCGACCAACGACTGGGACACCAACGCGGTATGGGTGGACGCTAGACGGGCGATGAGAAGACAAGACACTCAGCCGAACTGACTGCCACACATCCTGAGCGAACTTCCCTAGTCACCCGCGGCCGGACTCCATCCGGCACGCGTCGCTGGGCGCTC
>NW_005195947.1:19286-20814 GCF_000372725.1 Emiliania huxleyi CCMP1516 | reverse complement strand
ACTCGACGTAGCAGCCATCCTTGCCAGCTGAAACGACGGTGGCCGTCGCCCACGCGTCGGAGAAGCCCTGCGGGGGCGCGGCGGCCGACCGAGTCGGCGGGCGTCACCGCGCTGCCCGCCAAATGCACCCCCGGCCACTTCCGAGAGCGAGCCGGCGCCGGTGGGATGCCAGCACCGCCCGGACGCAGGGGCAAGGGTGCGCTGGCACGGGCGCGGCGCCGCGAACGTGGGCGCGGGGGTGGGGCACGGCGTCAACCGCGCCGGCTCGTTGGATATAATCTCCACCTTGTCGTTCTCACTGAATCGGCCTTGCGTCACCCGGCCGAGGACGCTCTCGCCACCACTGCTGCTCCGCATGCGCTTGCAACCGCGGCAGGGCGCGCCCGTCCGGATCAGCGCCGGAAAGAAGCAGCGATTGTGGCGAGCGTTTGCGGTGCCAGTCTGCGGCGCCAGTCAGCTTGCGTTTCTTTTCTTGTAGGCTCGGGCAGCCTGATCTCGACTCTTGGTCCGAGTACGAGACAGCCGCGTACTCGGCCTGCGTGATGCCGCCGTATGCGCTCTCGTTCCAAGCGAACCTCGTGTCCTGCCACAGCCCAGACCTCGGTGGGAGCATCCGTCATCATTCACGTTCACACGACTCTTCACACTCGCTCGAAAAGGTGAAATCTCGTTCACATGAAATGTGAAGTGAAAGTGAAAGTGAAACCGATTCGCTGTTTCCATGTGAAATCACGAACCCTGGCCCCCACCGTGTCTAGCACCGTGTAAACGGGCAACCCCTGGGAGCCACATCAAGTTAAACATACCATGTAAAAGCTTTCCGCGAGCTCTCTCCACTCTCGAAGTACCAGCTTACTTTTCGACGCTCACAGAAGGTCACTCCAGTCTATCTCCACTGCTGCACTCCACAGATAAAGAAAAGCACGAGCTGGCTGGCGTGATTTTTTCCGACGCTGGAATTCTTTTTATTCTCTCTGCCACATCAGTCCAGTCCCAGCTCCACTAGTTTGGCTTGATTTGCCTTGATACTCTTGGCACGCTCAAGCTCATACTCAGAGAGAGGCTGTGTTGAGGACCCAGGTTGCCCTACCCTCTGCCTTTTTCTGGCTGCTGAGCAGGCAGAGCATCTCCAGCCAGCCACTGGAGGCTGCATCAGGGGAGGGGCTAAGCACTGCATGTGCATGGTGGTGTGGCAGTCTTTGCAGCACAAGAGCTCATTCAGCCCTGCCACCTGCTCTCCCTGGGAGCAGGCACAGCAAGTCAGCCCACCCTCTTGCGCAGGAATGGGCTGCCACTTCTGCCCAGCTGTCAGAGCTCTGGTGGCTGTATCCTCAAAGTGATCAGGGGGCAAGTAGGTGGGTTCACTGGCCCTCCTGGTCTGTCCAGTTGGAATGCTTCTGAGAGGGCAGGAGAAGGCATGAATCCGTCGGATAGCTGGGTTGCCTGAGTACCAGTGAATGTACCTCCAGCCAAAGAAGACATACCACTTCTTGGGCTCACACGTCACCTTCCTGATTGGGTTTGGTTG
>NW_005195947.1:15174-18817 GCF_000372725.1 Emiliania huxleyi CCMP1516 | reverse complement strand
TGACAAGAACTGCTGCTGCTCTCATGATATCTGCATACTCCTTGCCATTGTCTGGTAGGGAGGTTTCTGATTTACGAGACTTGAAGCAGGCACGTGAGCCACGTACGAGAGTACCAGCTGGCATGGTGCTGCCCTCCGGGCGGGCGTAGTGATTCATGATGCAGTTGAAGCCGCCGTAGTCAACAGTCGGCTTGCTTTGATCCCCTTCCTCTTGGGTGAGCTTGAGCCTATGCCAGTTCCTGTCAACGTACTCGATTGAGTGCTTGACCTTGAGGACTGCTGTCCTTAGGTGCTTCGGCCGCTTGGAGACTAAGGCGGCGGCGCCACAGACGTGGAGCTCAGGCAAAGCAGCATAGTCGGCACGTTCTTCTTCACTGATGGTGTTGACAACAGCTGCGATGTCTGAGGCCCGCTTGGCATTGCGGGCAGCTTTACTGCCTCGGGGCATATATGCGCGGGCCACAAGCGCGGCGAGAGATGCGCAATGCCGATGATGGACGGTCGATTACTAATTGAGACTTTCACAACGCATTGTCGTGAACACGTTTCGGGACGGTTTGGAAAAATTAAATGCCTTGCGCGGCCCATTGTCGCTCCTGGGCCTTTCCATTTCGTATTTTCGTGCCGCGTCTCCCTCGGACGCAATAAAAGGCGCACGGCAACAAGTTGCTCGGTCCTTGGGAGCCGCATACTGAGGAGGAGAAGCAGTTTTTCTGCGTATCGCAGGGAAATGGATCCGCAAGCGCGTGCGTGTTCCGTGCTTCCGTCTGCCAGGCGGCAGCATTTCAGGTCTCCCACCTGGCTGCCCTGGCTGCACACCTTGTGGACGCCATTTGAGCAAGCACGAACTGTGGGTGGGCGCAACAGAGTTTATCCGGCTCCCGTGCTAGTGGCAGTGCGCGCGAGTCCGGCGCGGAGTGGGGCCGGCGTCGGTGCACACTCCGCCCAGATTAAAGAAAGCGAGCGCCACGAAAAAGACGGGCCGGCGAGGTGGAAGGCGGCTAAGCTAAGGATAAAAAAAACATCTCGCGCTGGCCGGCGGGGCGGCGAAGCGCGCGAGGTGAGATGGTTGGCCGGCTTACTATCACCCTTGTGTCGGAGAACCGCGTCAAGGCTCACGACAAGGGCGACAGCGTACTTCAATGGCTCAACAAGTTCTTCGCCACGGGCCAGATCCTGACCGCGCCGTACCTGGGCCAGACGGCGGACGGGCTGACGCGAGTCAACTCGATGGGGGACGATGAGGGCGGCGCCCGCTCGCTGACGACGATGGACCCTATGGACAAAGGAGTCGTTCGCAGTGTGATTGGTGCTGTGAACAACCGGCTTGCCGAGACCGGGCTCGTCGACGAAGGCAACTACGCAAAGACGGCCGAGGTCATGCGTCGCGACGTTGTCGCGGGCCACATCCAGAAGTACGTGCTCGAAAAGACTGGGCACCGCCTGCAGCTCTGGACCTCCTCCAAGGAGTTTTACAGCGGGATGGAGGACGCGGGCTACTGCTGGCAGGGGTTGCGAGCGACGGGCAGCGGGACTCTGCCCGTCGGACTCATCGACGGCAAGCACCTCTTTGTCCTCATCTACGAGGCGTGGTGCAGGCGGCTCAAGGACTTTGAGTCTGCCATGCAGGGCGCTGAGGCGCCTCCCTACCTGACGACGCCTGCCGACGCACTCTGCCTGACGACGCCGCCGCAGCCGAAGCGGCAGCGCGTGGTGGAGCAGGCCGGCGGCAGCAGCCGCATCTCCGGCGGCGGCAACAGCAGCTCCGGCGGCGGCAGCAGCTCCGGCGGCAGCGGCCGCTCGTTTGCGACCAGGGAATCGATCCTCGGCCGCGAGGCGGCGGCGACCGGCGAGCTGAGGGCAGCCGAGGCGGCGTCTGACGCTGCCGTCCGCCGGCAGCGCGAACTCGAACGCGCCGCGAGCACTGCCTTTGACTTGTTGAGCGAAGCCGGAAAGGCGGCGGCCGCAGCGCTGGACGCGTTGGAGACAGCTCACGTCAAATACGGTGCGGCGAAGACAGCGCATGACCAAGCGATGGCGGCGGTGGAGGCTCAAGCTGCGGCGGTTGCGGCGTGCAACGTTGCAATGATCGAGAGGCGGGCGGAGTGGTCTGGCATCAAGCTGGAGCTGCAGGACTTCGAGGGGCAAAGCCTGCTGGACCTCCGGAAGCAGTTTGGCGAGGCTTACGCGCGGCAGGATTGGGTGGAGGGCGCAAAGATTCAGGCGGTAATCAAGGAGCTGGAGGCGGTGCAAGTGGTGGGCGACGCTGCCATGTCGGAGAGGGCGGCGACCGAGGCGAAGGAAAAAAGCGAGCTGCTGGCCGAGTACGTGGCCGCAAGAGACAGTGAGACGATCGACTGCAACAAGCTGAAGCTGCTCGCGGACAAGTGGGCTAGCCGTTTTGAGACGTCCATCCAGGAGGAGGCGCCCCCCCCCACGCGGCACTTCTGAGGCTTTGGTGGTGCGCACCCCCCCCCCCACTCCACAAACCCGCACACACACCTAGACTCAACCCTCTGGAAATCGCATCGCTAAATTCCCGCCCTCTTGGCCCGGCCGATCCGCCCGACCGCCCCGCCGGCTCCATCTTGCCGCGCCCGACACCGCTCGCCGGCCTGCGCACCGCAGGCTGACAAGGGCGGGCGCTGGGCAAGGGCTCGCCCTCGCCCCTCGCCCCTCACTCTCTCTCTCTCCCCTCTCGCCCTCGCTCCTTGCCCGCCCTCGCCCCTCCCCCCCCCTCTCGCTATCCTCTCGCCCTCGCTCCTCTCCCGCTCGCCGTGTGACCGGCGGGCCGGGCAGCTCTGTCATGTGTACGTTCCATTCCCTTTGTGTAGTACTCGCGTGTAGTACGCAAGTACGGACGTAGCTGGATTTTGCGTTTACGGGATTGACGGCGTAATCCCACCTCTCTCTCTCTCTCTCTCTCTCTCTCTCTCTCTCTCTCTCTCTCTCTCTCTCGATCTCTCTGACTCTCTAAGTATCTCAACCCATATAGTCATACTGCAAAAAGCTCTCAAATGTCAAAAACCGCTGTGGCACGTGAGAGTGTGTGAGCGTGGCCGGACACTCAGTGCCGCCGCGATGATGGTGCGGCGTGCACACATAAAAGAAGATCAGCAAAACCCGAAATGTGCATGCACTGCTTCCATGCAAGTGCAGTACCACACGCACTGGCCACTGCCACTCGCTACCTAGCCCCTGCTACCAGGGGGAGCGCTGAGTAGCTTGTGCACCATGTACGAAAGTTGCCCCGGCGGGCTCGCACGGCCGTCCCACGCGTGGTGCTCACCGCCGTCTCACTTTGCTGCAATAAGGCGGCGTCCACTCCTTCGCCGGCCCCGGCTCCGCAGGCGACGGCTCGGCGCTGCCGGAGAGCTCCAACGGGAACTACACCGCCAGCGGGGCGGGGGCGCCTGAAGCCGCCGCCCCGGCGGCGGTGTAGTTGTCGTTGGAGCTCGCGGGCAGCGCCGAGGCGTCGCCGGCGGAGGCGGGGCCGGCGAAGGAGTGGACGCGGCCGTTGTGCAGCTGAGGGAGAGGGAGACGAGGACGAGGCGTGGGAGGGGCGTGCCAGCCCGAGGCCGCAGCTTTAGTTTTTGTAGATGGTGGAGAAGGGGGATCGAGTTCGTATTCGTGGTCATGGTCG
>NW_005195947.1:10311-15074 GCF_000372725.1 Emiliania huxleyi CCMP1516 | reverse complement strand
CGCCCGAGCCTAGCACTACGGCGGAGCAGCAGCGGCATCCACTCGAAGCGTGAGGCCGATAAAGTCTGGCTCGCCGCGTGCCGGCTCGAGCCCAGCGGTGGACACCTTGTCGGCCGTGCTCACTGCGTTGATACGCGTGGCAAGGACCAGACCCATCGCTCCCGACGTGGGCGATGCGAACGGCGGCGCGAGCACTCCGAAGCACTTCCTGTACCAGTCCGCGGGCGCCTGCTCCCCCCGGCTCCCCTTTTGCTTCACACGCGCAAAGATGTACGTTGGGCGCGGAAGAGCGGCTGCGAGGAAAGTTAGTCCCTCGCGCAAGGCTCGGCCGCGCCCCTGTCTGAAAGGTTGCGCTGCAGCGAGCATGCGCACGTCGAAAAGGTAGCAAGGCGGAAGGAGCAGGTCGCCCACGACGCAGGCTGCACGTGCGAAACACTTTGATAAGTGCAGCCGCGCGACGTCAGCGTCCGAGTAGTGGAGAGCCTCGTCCACCGCAAAGGTCTGGACTGTGCATGCAGCGACGATGTCGAGGCTTCCGTCCGCCCCGACCACGCAAACCTCCACCGACAGCGCTCCTGCATCTGCCCACGCGTCAATCTGTTTCGGCGGGTAGCTGACCTTGGCCGCCTTAAAGATCTGCGAGACCTGGCCGACTGCCGCCGTGAGCGGGCGCACACGCAGCACGAGGCCGTCCCCAAACGCGTCCTCGCGCGCGGGGAGGAGGTTGGAGGCGCGCATCAAACCATGCCCCGGAGCAGCGGGTGCTGCAGGTGCGGCGGGAACGGCGCGAACGGCGCCAGAAGACGCGGCGCCGTTTCCGGCGGGAACGGTGCCAGAAGACGCGGCGGACGCGACGGTGCTGCCCACCCCATCGCCCGCCCCGCCGCCCGCCCCACCGCCGCCCGCGCCGTCCGCCCTACCGCCGCCCGCGCCGCCCGCCCCGCCGCCAACACCGCCTGGAGGGACTGCCGTCCCGAGGTGCTCCTGGACACCGTCCTCCTCGCCCTCCGCCGCAGCCTCGCCGCCGCCCGCCCCCGCCCTCGGCGACGCCTCCTCCTAGTTCGAGCGGGCAAGGGCGAGTCTCGGGGGTGTCTCGGACGTGTCCCGTGGACGTGTCTCGGAAGTGTCCGCGCCGTGGTGTCGCCCGCGTTGCAGCCCGCGACCGCCGCCTCATCGTCGTCGGCCTCGGACACCGCCGCCGCCGCCGCCGCCGCCGCCGCCGCCGCCGCCGCCGCCGCCGCCGCCGCCGCCGCCGCCGCCGCGCCACGCGTCTCATGGCTTGTTGCGCAGGAGGACCCCGGCGAGACAGCCTCCACGCTGCTCTCCACTGCAGCTGCAGCCTCGCCACCACGCTGGAAGTGGCTCTCCTCCTCGCCGCCACCGCTCCACCCGCCCTCCTCGCCGCCCTCCTCCTCGCCGCCTGCTCCGTCGCCCTCCTCCGCCGCCGCCGAGCCTGCCGCCCCCGCCTGCCCGACACACTTCGCGTAAGCCACCGCCGCCTCCACAGCCGTGTGGAAGGAGCCCAAGTACTTCTGCCCGCCGCGTCCCTGCCCTCTGCCCGACTGCGCCTTGAAGCGGCCAGCAGTGTACTCGATTACGCCTAAGTAGCCGGTGCTGCTGCTGCTCGAGAGGTGCAGCTGCAAGCCCTCCGCCTCTGTCGCCACCGCCGGAGGAGGGGGACGCGGGTACTCGCCGACCGCCCGCGCGTACGCCACCGCCGCCTCCACCGCCGTGTCGAAGGTTCCGAGGTAGACATCCTTGCCGCGCACCCAGTGGCACGCTTGGAAGCGGCCAGAGGGAACCTGCGACACTCCCCTGTAGCCGGTGCTGCTGCTGCTCGAGAGGTGCAGCTTCAGCCCCTCCGCCTCCGCGGCTGGAGCCACAGCCGCCGCGGCGCCCTCCTGGCGCTGCCCACGCCCAGCAGCCACCGCGTCCGCCTCGTTCGCCCGGTCGATCAGCTCCTGCTGGTGCGGGAGCAGCGCCTGGTCGCCGGGCGGCACCCACCTCCACTCGTCCTCGTCGGTCACCCACTCCCTCCGCACGTACCCGTCGAGCTTGACCCGCAGCCCCTTTCGCATGTCGACAGAGACAACCTCGCCGCGGTACGGCACCGACACCAACTGCTTGCCCTGCCGCTCCTCGTACGAGACCTGCACGCGCAGCCCGATGGCGGCGCGGCGCGAGTACCCGCGCAAGTCGATCACATCCTCGAGCCGGCCCTCGTCGTCGTCGTCGTCGTCGTCGCACTCGTCCTCCTCCTCCCCCCCGTCCTCCTCCTCCCTGTCCCACGCGCGCGCGCCCTCGTCGAGGCGCTGCCGCGGCGCGCCGCGCCGCTGCCCCGCCGGGACGCAGGGGAAGCGGACGTGATCCTTGGGCTCGTGGTACGGCTGGCCGCCGCCGCCGCTCGCCTCGCTCTCGCCCGCGCTCTTTCCTTCCTCGATCTTGACGCCGACCTCGCCGCCCACCTCACCGCCAGTCTCGAGCTTGCCGGCGGCGGCGGAGGCGGCCTCACCTGCCCTGCCACCCTCCTCTGTCGCCACCGCCGGAGGAGGAGACGCGACGGTGCTGCCCGCCCCGCCGCCCGCCGCGCCGCCCGCCCCAGGGGCGCCTACGCCGCCCGCCCCGACGCCGACACCGCCGCCCGCGTTGCAGCCCGCGACCGCCGCGGCGGCGTGGCTCAGGAAGGCGGGCGACCGCCTCGGCGGCAGCCTCGAGTTTGAGTCTGAGCTGGCGCCTCCTCGCTCGCTTTCGAGCCGCCTCCCGTTTTCGAGCAGCCTCCAGCGGTTGCGGACAGACGAGTCGGAGCGGCCGGGCAGCGAGGCGGCGATCTGTCTCCACTTGAAGCCGTGCTGGCGCACACCCTCGCGAATAATCGCGTCCTCCTCTGTCGCCCACATGGTGCGCCCGTCGACGGCATTCTTCTCATCCTCGTCGAGCGACACGAGCGGGTCGGACGGCGGCACCTCCGGGTTGAGCGTCCGCCCGACCCGAAAGCGGACCTGTGGGCGGGGAGATGGGCATCTGTGCGCGGGGCGCCGGGACACGGGGGAATGGAGTTGTTGCGGACCTGCCCGCTGGGCGTGAGCCACTCGAGCGAGGGGGTGAGCGGAAGGTGGACGAGGTTCGGGAGGGGCTCTGAGCACTCGTCCTTCAAAATCACCAGCCGTGGCCCGCTTGACTCGCGAGTCTGGTTGACGACGCGATACGGCGGCCATGGCGAGTCGGTGGTCGGGCTGTTCCACACGCCTCCCGTGCTTTGGTTCGCAAGCTCGCTCATCGGACCGACCGGCACTCGCACCCGCGTGGTCGGGACGAGCACGCCTCGCGTGCGGCAAACGGTGCAGAAATGCTCTCGAAACGCGCCCGTGTTCGAAGGCACGGCCTCGCAATCTGACGAGCCGCCCATGATGCTGCCCCAGCACACGGCCGTGCCCCCACCCTCCTCGAGCGGCAGGGGCGACAGAGCCTCGTCCTGCGGGGAGGTGTGGGGAGGTGTGGGGAGGTGTGGGGAGATGTGGGGAGATGTGGGGAGATGACGGTCCACGCCGCCGCCGCCTAACCGACGCCAGGTACTGGGCGGGACGGAGGTGTGGGCCCAACGGGCCTGGGGTGCTAACTCTAACTCCCCCCCCCTCTCTCTTTTTCCCCCCCCCCCCCCTCTCCCTCCCTCCCTCCCCCCTCCCCCCCCCCTCTCCCCCCCCCCTCCCTCCCTCCCCCCCTCCTTCCCTCTCCCCCCTCCCTCCCTCCCTCCCTCTCTCCCCACGCCGCCACACCTCTGCATCACGCCGGCCCGCCTCCTCGGCCGCCCCCGCCGGTGCCCCAGCCTCCTCTGCCAGCGCCCCCGCCGCCGCCGTCGCCGCCTTCTGCCCCTCCGCGACCGCCCGCGCGTACGCCACCGCCGCCTCCACCGCCGTGCCAAAGGAGCCGAGGTAGGCCTCCTTGCGCACGCCGGCGAGGTAGACGCGCGCTCGGTAGCGGCGGCCGTCTGCGGTGGCGTAGACGCCCTTGTACCCTGACGCGCGGGGGTTCGGGTACCGTGGGGGTAGGGGATGCGGAGAGGCGCGTGGGGGGGAGGGGGGGGGGGGGGGCTACACACGACGGGGATGCGGAGAGGCGCGTGAGGGAGCAGGCCATGGGCGCTCGGGTTCGGGTACCGTGGGGGTAGGGGAATGGGTGCGTGAGGGTAGGGGACTGGGCAAATCGTGTGTGTGTGTGTGTGCATGCGCGCAAACCGGTGCCGCCGTCCGAGAGGTGCAACTGCAGCCCCTCCGCCTCGCTCACCGCCGCCGCCTTGCCCGCCGCCTCGCCCGCCGTGGGGCGAGCCGCCGGAGCGGCGGGGCCCCCGGAAGGCAAGGGCAGCGCGTCAATCGGCGGGGGCGCAGCGTCCCTCGAGGAAAACGGCGCCTCCTCCCCAACCCGCAGGAGCGACGAGCCGCGCGCGTACACAAGGTCCTCGCCGTGCGTCTTGACAATCCTGCCCCCGGAAAGGGGGGGGGGGGGGGGGGCCTTAAATTCCCGAAAAATTGGCCAAATTCCGGCCCGGGGGGAAGGGGGAAACATTGGTAAGGGGGTCCCCCCGGGTGGTGTTGGGTTTGCCGGGAATGGCGTTCCCCCCATTACCCCCAGCCCGGGTCAACAATGCCCCCAACCAAAACAATAAACCCTTCTTTGAGCCCCCCCCCCTCGAACCCAATTTGAAATTCCCCAAACCGGGCCCATGGTTCTTTGCCCCCCCCCCCCCCCCGGGTTGCCAATCCCCCCCC
>NW_005195947.1:5137-10211 GCF_000372725.1 Emiliania huxleyi CCMP1516 | reverse complement strand
GCGGGAGCAGTGGGTAGGGGGTACGCCGGTGTGGTGGTGGGGTTGGCGGGGATGGCGGTCGCGCCAGTAGCCGCAGCGCGAGTCGACAATGACGCCGACCGAGACAATGAAGCCATCCTTGAGCACACGCACCTCGGAGCCGATGTGCAAGTCGCGCAACCGGGCCCATGCGTCGCTGCGCCGCCTCCGCCGCCCGGCTGCCGATCCCGCACCTGGCGCCGGTGCATGGAGGCATGAGACTTGGCGGTATCAAGCTGTGCTTTCGAGGACTGCGACTACGATGCGGCTGCCTCGAGTGCTAGTCGGACTGGGCGACGCGTTGGTCGTGCTCGGGTTGCGGTGCGGCGCGTCGCCGTCGTCGGGGCGCGGCTGCTTGGCGCTGGCGCCGCGGTAGCTCGGCGGCGGCGGCGGCATCTTGAGCGACTGTGGTGGCGAGACGGGAGTGCTCGGTCAGCTAGGAAGCGCGGTGAGTGTGGCGGGAGATCCAGAACGGCCCTCGCGCCTGGGCCGTCACGGGATCGCGGGCGTCCAAGTACTGTCCCCGCACCGCCGCGGGCAGCAGCGGCGGCGGCGGCATGCACAACTGCTCTCGCACGAGCTTCATCATCGCAAGGCGCTTCTGTTCGTCGGTCCAGCCGCTGTATCCTGGCAGCTCGCCCTCGATCGCGGCCCTGACAGCGTTGTCGCTCAAAGTCTGAGGCGAGGTGTGCGTGGTGGGTGCAGCGCACGCGGTGGGAGCAGCATGCTCTGCCATGTACATCGGTGGCGCCACAAACAAAGCAAGAATACCTCTGGAGAGACAAACAAAAGCAAGCGCCTTGATCATGTGTGTAACGACACTGGAGAGATGCCTTTCGGGGCCCAGAGATGAAACTTCTGATGCCATGCGTGACCTAGTAGTGTCCCCAGCTATGGGCGTGTCCACGTTGGAGCCAGGTGTGGTGTGGACGCGAGGACGCTGGACGGCGAGGCACTTAGCTCCGTCATTGCTCACGACACAGGAGAAATAACCAATCCACCAGTCCACTCACTCTCACTCCCACTCCTGGTACTCCTCCGCCCCCACCTCCTCCGCCACCCACACCTCGCGGTCAAAGTAGTCGTAGCCCTCGACAACCGGCTTGTGGTTGCAGAGGACGATCGACATGCGGAAGCCCTTGCCCGAGGTCACGGCGTGCAGCAGCGCCTGCGAGGGAGGGCACACACAGATGAGAGAGCTGTGAGCGCACGCAGTCTGCACAGGAGCAGGTGCACCTCAAAGTCGCCAATCACCAGTGACCAGCCCGGGCACGGCAGCTCCAGCGACAGCGTCACGTATCGCTGGTCAAAGCCCTCAAAGTCACCGAAGATGAGCACGGCGCCAAAGCCGCGGTTGTGCTGGTCGCGGTGGACGTAGAGCCCGCTGTGCCCCTCACCGCTGCGCAGGTACGTCCAGCCCTTCTTCAGGTGGTCGAACCGCCTCTTTGGGAGGTTGTTGGAATCAACGTCGGCGTCCCAAAAGATGTTGAGCGAGGCGTAGGAGAACTTGAGGCCGAGCGGCAGCTTGTCGCGAAGGATGGCGAGGACCTGCGGCGTGACACTGGCGGGCGCGTTGAGCAGCACGTGCTGCGCCATCTTGCACAGCGGAATCACAATCCTCTTGAAGGCTGCCTTGGCCGGGCACTTCTCGACAGACCGCACGAGCCTGACGGCGCCAGGGTCGATCACCTCTCCCTGCGCATTCCGCTTTTTGCGACGTGCCTCGGGGAAGTTGTGGATTTGGCGGCAGGCTGGCGCACACTGCAGAGCCCAGCGCAGGTGGATGCAGCCGTGGAACCAGGCGGCCTTCACGTTGGCGATCTTGGCAATGGCCCGCTGGATGGTGAAGCTGCTGTTGAGCTGGAAAGCCAACAGTGAAGCCTTGCCGAGCTGGCAGCTCTGCCGCAATTTGGCTATCAGTCGACACTCCTCTCCCGACAGCGCCTCCCACACACCGCCGATGTCAAAGAGTGAGGGGAAGTAGACGAGGGCGGGCTGGACGCAGCCATCCATGCACCCCGTCGCGACGAGCGGAAGGCGAGGGTCGTGCCGGTACGCACGTGCCAGGACCGGGCACTCCTCTGGCGTGAGCGGCTTTGCAGAGTGCCCTTTGCCCTGGCCAATGAACGGCTCAAAGATACCCGCTGCGGACGGGTCGGACGGATGGTGCAGAAGCACCGCCTCACACATGCCCCAGTGGCGAAGAGGCCGGCGCATTGACTCCTGAAAAGCCAGCAGTGCTTGTAACAAGCCGAACCGTCGTTCCTCGCAGGCAGCTGCCACCACTTCTTAGGCGCCCCTGGGCAGGGATACGTCTTTGTCCAGCCACAGCTGCACGGAGGTGGATTCCATGGGAAGAAGCGCCTCCACACAGCCACGGCTCCATCCAAATGCTCCTTTTCGTCTGGCGCAGCCGCCGTCGTGGCGACAGCGCTCACACCAGATACCGCCAGAGCGAGCGTGGCCGCGAGCACGGCTGGCCTGCTAAGCCGTGCCATGCCCTCGCACGGTCTGCGGCGCAGGAAAAATGGCCTGGAGGCCAGGCCACAGGCGAGTTAGTAGGAACCAGACGGTTCCCTCGCGACGTGCGGCCCGAGCCCCTTCGGCCTATTTCGCTGTTGCGCGAAAGTTAGCGGGGCTGATTTACCTTTACTCGGTGGTTGAAAGCAACCCATTCAAAATTGCGCCGCCTTTTCGCCAACACTGATTGCAACGGCCGTCGGCGGAAATACTCACGGGCGATCCGTTCGGAGAGGGAACCCCGGAGGCGAGCGAGGGCCCGGGAGCGCGGTTCGTTCGGTGGGGGGGGGGGCGAGTCACGCTCATTCCGCTGCGGGCGGGCGCAGACGCGGCGCGCACTGTTGACGGCAAGACGGCGCTGGAGTTGGCCAAGGAGGAGGGCCACGCCGAGTGCGTGCGCGCCTTCAAGGAGCACTCGACGACCGCAGCAGGCACGACACCCCTCTCTGCTCCTCGTGACGGAGTGTGGATGCGAAAGATTGAAATAGCACGAGAAAGAAGACCGAGTATGAATGAAGAGAGGACAGGGTGCCCCAGCTTCTGCTGAGTGAGGGAAATCTCTTTTTCTAATAATAGCTCAGTGCGGAGAGGGGGGCCGTGAACATCCTTACCTTGTGAGCCAGGAAAAGGGTTGCGTTGTTGCGTTACATGGCAGGAAAGGGGATAAATTCTCTTTGCACGCCACCTGTCCTGTGCGGCGCCTCAGCTTTTTTATATCGGTGTGCTTGTCGGCTGCTCCTCCTCCGCTTCCCTGAGTCTCACGGCCATCATCGTCGCCCTGACATCATGTTCGTACGACGGCTAAGCTGCCAGGTTGCCACTGTCTCGCTCCTGGTGCACACGCACGCTCTGCGCATGCCTTTTGCACGCGGCTCGACTGTGCGCATGGCCGCCAGCAATGCAGCGACGCTTCCGAAGCAGGAGACGGGCATTTCTGCGCTGCTGGATGCTCAGCCCGAGGCCGACGGCCGCGGCACGCTGGTGGCTGTCCTGGACACAGGCTGCGATCTCGCGGCGGCCGGCCTCCAGGAGACAAGCGACGGGCGGCCCAAATATGTCGATTTTATCGACTGCACCGGCGGCGGCGACATCGACACTTCAAAAAAGGTCAAGCCGGCGGAGGACGGGACGCTCGAGGGCCTCTCCGGCCGGACTCTCAAGCTGGGTGGGTGGGCCGAGGGCGTGGACGAGTTCCGGCTCGGGGCGCTCCGGTTGTATGGCCTCGGCTCGATGCCGACCTCGGTGTTGCGCCGCCTGAAGGAGGAGCGCAAGGCGGCGTTTGTGATGCAGCATCAGGCTGCGGTGAGCGCGGTGCAGCGCGAACTCGACGGGTTGGCGGACGGCGCGCCCAAGGAGGCAAAGAGGGACCTCGAGCTGCGGCTCGAGCAGTACGACGCGATGATGGACGGCTACACGGACCACGGACCGCTGCTCGACGTGCTGCTGTGGCGGCAGCAGCCTTCGGGCGTGTGGCAGGCCGTCATCGACGTGGACGGCGAGGGCGACCTGAGCGCGGCTGAGCCGATGGCGCCGTACGCGCACGCGCGGCAGGTTGGCGACATGGGGCACGGGTCTGCGCTCACGTACTGCGTGCAGGTTGCTCCCCCTGTCACACCAAGCTCGAGTCTCCCACCACAATCGCTCCCCCAAGGTTGAGTCTCCCGTGCCGCTCGCTCCCCCAAGCTTAGGTCTCCCCTGCCGCCGCCACAATCGCTCCCATTCAACCCGCCGCCACCGCTGTACGACAGGTCTACGACGAGGGCGAGCGGCTCAGCGTCGTGACGGACGCGGGCTCGCACGGGACGCACGTCGCGGGCATCGTCGCCGCCAACTTTGCTCTCGACTCCGCGCTCAACGGCGTCGCGCCGGGCGCGCAGGTGCTCGCTTGCAAGATCGGCGACGGCCGGCTCGGCTCGGCAGAGACGGGCACCGGCCTCGTGCGCGCACTGATCGCCGCCAAGGCGCGCGGCTGCGACCTCATCAACCTGTCCTACGGCGAGCCGGCGTGGCAGCACGATTCGGGACGCGTGGCCGAGACGTTCACAGCGGCGGTGCGGAAGTGGGGCATGTGCGTCTTCACGTCGGCGGGCAACGACGGCCCCGCGCTCTCGTCGCTCGGCTCGCCCGGCGCGCTCTCGGCGCCGATCTGCGTCGGCGCCTACGTGAGCCCGGCGATGATGGCGGAGCAGTACTCGATGCTGCCGGTCGCCGACGTCTCGGGCGCCTCCTACTCCTTCTCGTCGCGCGGCCCGACGCCGGACGGCTTTATGCCTTCGCTCTGCGCCCCCGGCGGCGCGATCGCGCCCGTGCCGCGCCACGCCTTGCAGGGTAAGGCGCAGTACCACGGCACGTCGATGAGCTCTCCCAACGCGTGCGGCGTCGCCGCGTGCGTGCTCTCGGCGCTCAAGCAGGCGGGGCTCTCCGTCGGCCCGATCGAGCTGCGGCGCGCGCTGGAGAACTCGGCGCGCCCGATCGAGAGCGAGCCGTTCGCGCAGGGCGCCGGGCTGATCAACGCGCCCGCGGCGCTCGCGTACGC
>NW_005195947.1:0-1915 GCF_000372725.1 Emiliania huxleyi CCMP1516 | reverse complement strand
TTATGGTCGCTTCAACGGCCTTAGCCATGAAGGCTCCGTAAGATGGCTCACAAGCCTCACAGGTGGCCACGAGGCCTCGAAGGTGGCTGTCAAGCCTCGGCTTACCCAGACACGCCTCTAGCACCCTTTGGCGTACCGCTGGTCGCCACAGCGGTCGCCTCTTTGTGTTCGCCACGATGGGGTCGTCACACATTGTGGACGCCCGACTGTGTGGACGCCATGGCGCGGCCTTGGCCTCACGCCATGGACGCCACTGTGGGGCTCGCCTGGCGTTCTCACCCGGTCGGCACCCTTGTGTCGGGACGCCACGTCGTGATCTCGCCCCTTGTGGTCGACACTGAGGTCGCCAACTGTGGACGCCAGCAGCTTACCTTTGGCTTGCTATTGGCATGCCTCTGGCTTGCCTCTGGAGGACTCGGTCATCCGTCCTCGGACAGCTCCACCTCAGGCCCAATGCCTTGGCGGCGGGGGTTGGGGAGCTGTCTCTCTGGGCGCCACGTTGCATACTGTCTTGCACGTGGCCCCAGTGGAGGTCTGCCCATGTGGGCCGGCCTCTTCCTTGCCGTTGGGTGAGGCGGAACGCTGGCTCGAGGAGGCCCATCGCCGACGATATGACGCGCCTGCCCCACTGGCATGGGATCAGGGCGAGATGTCATCACGCGAGATTGCGCACGACTCGGACGATGGGGTTGAGCAAGCAGCCCAACGCTGCGAGCCGACGGTCGCGCTCTTTTCCGCTCTTTCGGCGCGGCGCTGGTAGTTTGGATCGCATATTTTGGGTATTGCTTGCTCTCCCCCTCTCCTCACGTTGAAGGATAACCTTCATAGCAAGCTATGTCCGAATAGCAACGCACAACCCCGCTACCCCGGGCCCGAAATCGCACAGAGACAGTCACGCAACACGGGGTCCCAGGGAAGGCGAGCAAAAGAGACGCCTTTTTCACCAAGGACGACAAGAAATTCAAAGTCGAAATGCCGTCGGAATGCATTTTACCTTGTTATAGCTCCGTCGGCGCTAAAGAGAGTCACGAGGCAAGGCAACGTCAAAGGTAGCACGCTCTCTCCAATCACGCCCGCGTCGCCCCTCGCCCCACCGCCCCCACGCCCAACCCCGCCCGCCTCCGCCCTCCGACCCGCTCCCCTGCCACACGCCCCGCTCCGCTTCTCTCGCTCCGCTCCTCCCGCGCCGCGCCGCCGGCCGCGCGCGGGCCGCTCTCTCTCCTCGCCCTCACCACCTTCCTCCCTTCGCCGCAGAGCGTCATGGACCCGCTGCAGGAGTACCAGTGGATCGTCGTCTTCGGCGCCATCGCCGCCATCTTCACCGCCTTTGTGCGCCGCCCCCGCCCCCGCCCCCCACCGCCCCCGTCCAAGCGCGCCAAAGCGAGACCCGCTCGCCCCCTCGCGCAGGGCATCGGAGCCAACGACGTCGCCAACGCCTACGCCACCTCGGTGGGCTCCAAGGCGCTCACCATCAAGCAGGCCTGCTTCCTCGCCGTCATCTTCGAGTTCGCCGGCGCCGTCCTCGCCGGCTCGTCGGTCGCCGAGACCATCCGCAAGGGCACCGCCGACTACAAGTGCTACTCGCAGACGTACATGGACCAGGCGATCCTGATGTACGGCAACCTCTGCGTCGTCGGTGCCGTGCCCCCGCCACCCGCCGCCCCGCCCCGCCCCGCCAGACGCCCAGCCTCGCCCCCTCCCCCCCCCCCCGTCGAGCACGCGCGACCAGTGTCGCGCACTGCGGCGCCCGCCGGAGCGACCCCTCCCCTCTCCGCCTCGCAGGCGCGGTCGGCGTTTGGCTCCTCATCGCCACCAAGTTCGAGATGCCCGTCTCGACCACCCACTCCTGCGTCGGCGGCCTCGTCGGCATGGCCATCGCCTCCAAGGGCCCCGCCTGCGTCACGTGGTACAAGGA
>NW_005195948.1:0-1288 GCF_000372725.1 Emiliania huxleyi CCMP1516 | reverse complement strand
CCATCTCTCCCCCAGCAGCTTAGCAGTTCCTCGAGGCCGAACAGGTAGACCCTCCCTGATCGCTAAGCTACCACAGGGGACGGCCAGGTAGTAGACGTCGTCCGCCGCCGCCTCCGCCACCCGCGTGCCTCCGCCCCGCTCAGCAAAAAATCAGCATTGTATCAGGAGGTGCCAAAGACGCAGCATCTCCATGAGGTGAGCGTCGTGCGTTTTGCCGCCGCGTGCCGCCGCTGCGCCGACTGGCTCCCGGTTCGAGTCGTCCTTCGCGGAGCGAACGCGGCGACACGTGGCGCACGTCGCGCGCGTGTGCGCCTGCGACAAGACGAGACGAGACGAGAAGAGAAGGAGAAGTAGGCGGTTGATGCTTTTGCTGCCGCGGCCGCGCCGCGAGCTCGCGTCTTTTGGCGCCGACGACGCGACGCGCCCCGCTGCGTGAGATGGCGCCGCCGCGGGGTCGGCGCCGCGATCAGCTGCGCGCCAGCGGCGAGCGGCGCAGCGCGGCCACCATGCGGCGCGAATGTCGTTACAACTTGATCTTCAGGCTGACAGATTTTTTTAAAAAATAAAAAGCCGGCGCCCCCATGATGCCTGCGGCTCGCTTTTCTCCGCTGCGCCGCCGCTGCGCCCTCGGTGTCTAAGGTCCGACAGGTTCGGCACCGGCACCGCCTCAGGGTGGTCGCACTGAGGGTGGTCGCACCTGCATGGACCTGCTCGACGAAGCTGACGAGTGGAGCCTGTTATTGAGTTTCTCGCAGGCTCTGGCCACCGCTGCCATTGCCATTGTCGGCGCACTTCACACCGCTGCGCAGCGCCGCGAGCAGGCGTTGGCGCAGCGGCGCAGCCTCATCCGCGAGGCGAGCGGCGAGGCGGACTTGTGCTTTGCTCAGGACTTCTTTGTGTGCCGAATGTACCGCGACAGTGATGGCGTCCACGTGCTTCAAGAGGGCGACTTTGCTTCCATCCTCAACGCAAAGGTCCTCTTCCCGCCGACGGTGTGGCACCGCGCGGCTCGCTCCAAACTCATGATTTTCCTCGAGTCGATCCGCCCGAGTGCGCACTTGCTTGGAGGTGGTGGTCCGGTCGACTGCCTCGCCGGGCCGTACGACCCGTGCGTGGCGAGGGTCCGCCTGGCGATGCAAGCGATGGCGACATTCTGGTCGCCGCAGCCGCCGCTCAAGTCACCCTGCACCGATGCGCACCGCAATTTCATACGTGACAGCTACGGTGGCGGAGAAGAATGGGAGCTAGTCCTTGCGATGCTGCACCATATTCGGCTGAGCGGGCGCCT
>NW_005195949.1:0-1288 GCF_000372725.1 Emiliania huxleyi CCMP1516 | reverse complement strand
TTCTGCCTCTTTTTATGAAGCGTGTGCTGTTGTGACACGATCAGCACGAGAGTTGCCGGATATTCGCACAATGTGCTCAATGGATGACGAGAGGCGCGAGCTCCGGCGGCTTGCTCCAATCCCGTGACTTGGTCACTTGGGATTGAGCCACTCGCGCCCCTCCCGGCTATGCCGGTAGGAGCCGGGGCGGCACCCGTATAGCAAGGCCCGTGGGGCACTCGCCACAGGGGCCACTCCCATTTGGCCCTCGACAGCGACTATCATGTGTGCTATTCCTCATGCACACCGTGCGCGGGGACTCTGAGGCGTTGAGAGAGGCCTATGATCCTCAGCGCCTCTTCAAACCGGCTCTGATCCTATGCGTGCCCCCTCCAGGTCTGGCCTAGCACAGCGACGGGCCATGCGCCGAACAGGTGCCGTCGAGGCGAACTGTGAATGCAGAGGTGTGAAGAGGCGCGGCGCTCGGCCGGCGCCGACCTCTCTAGATTAGCGTCGGAGACGCTGGCGTGGCTGCACCACGCTCTCAATCATCATCGCCACGGGGCTCACGGCGCGTGCGACTGTCTTTGTTTGAAGTTAAAAGTCGAATCAGAGCGCCGTCGGCGCTGTCCCTCGTTTTCCTCCCACGGACCGCCCGTCCGGCACCGCTCCGGGACGCACGCCGGCGAAGCCCCACCATCAAGCTGCTGTACGGCCCCGGCATCGCCTTCCCAGGCTTAGCTAGACTGAGAGGTATTGTGGACATGGTTGGTCTCTACAATATATACTGACACTGAACCTCCCAGAGCTCGTCCCGGTCCGTCTCACGGCCATCCTCGGCCTCCGGAGGGCCCCCGCGCCCCGGCCGCGGCGCGGTCGGTGCGGCGGAGTCACAAATCCGACGCCAGAGCACCGGGACGCGGTCGGGCGATCTGAGGCCCAACTAGGCGTATGCATTGCCCATCCAGGGCTATCACCTGTACCTATCAACAGGCGCCTGCGGCGCCGTGCTCAGGAGCTGCTGCTCCAACCTGTTCACATAAACGCACAACCCCGGGCCCGAAATCGCACACAGGCAGTCAGACATGCAACACGGGGTCCCAGGGAAGGCGAGCAAAAACCTTATCGTGCGCGCTAGACGCCGACAACCTGTTCACACTTTCGTACAGCAGGGTGTGTACCCAGTGCGCCTGACGGTGCTCTTCGCTCGCCCTCTCGCTGGTGACGCTCTCCGTGTCCATGTGGCTCTCGACGATCGCAACCCACGGTTGGGCTGCGGCCGCTGCTCCGTCAGCCACGGCCGCTGCTC
>NW_005195950.1:0-1288 GCF_000372725.1 Emiliania huxleyi CCMP1516 | reverse complement strand
ACCCGGGCACAACACTGAGAATATGCTGCCTCCCTGCGGATGCTGCCGGCGAGCCTGGCGGTCCGCTGTACTACAAGGAAGTGCTGACTCGATTGCTACTCGAATTCTTCTACCCCCACGACTCGGAACGCGAATGTGACAGGACCATCGGGTCCTTCAGCCTCCAAAGCGGGATCACCCGAGAGCAGCTGAGCCTGCCTCTGGCCTCGCCTCCCTCTCCTTCAGGCATTCGTGGCATCCTATGGGTCGTCCAGAGTATCGACCTCTGGCGAGTCAGCCAGCCCCACTTTGAGGGCGCCATGAAGTACAGTGGGTTGCGGGCATTAAGAAAACGTACCATTAAGAAACCCTACCAAGCGATTTCCGCAAAAATCTAAGAAACCACGGCGCGCCGCAGGCGCGGCCCCGAGAAAAGGCCAGACACGAGTGTGAACGGGAGGCCCAGCTCAAAATTTCTCTTCGCCTGCGGCGCGCGCACTTGTCACTTTCCAAGTCTGCGGTGTTCTGAGTGGATGGAGTGAATGGAGGCGTGTGTGCGTCTTCCCGTCATCCAGTATCCAGACAGAGAGCCGACTCGGCGGCAGACTCTGGCATCGCCCTCGCGGACCGCAGCTTACCTCTTACCTAAAAAATCCTTCGGGCCGGCGCTCTGGCTTGAGTGCCCCGGCCGGAGCTAAGAAACCACGGCGTGGGGTGGATGAGGGCTGTGGAAAGGCTTGGCCGGGGGCACGCAGGGGGCGCCGCTCGCTACGGGCCGCTGCGGCGCCCATCCTTTCGAAGAATGCCATCCTGGAATATAGGTGAGACCGCACAGGGGAACGGGAGCGGGGAGCGCATGAGGGGGGCTGCGCAGGGTTCAGCCACACGACAGGGTCCCCTCCCGGATACGAATAAATAAATAAATAAAACGGGCACGCCAAACGAGGGGTGGGAGAAGGACAGGGTCCCTACCTGCACGAGCAGGATCTTGTAAGGACGATCTAGGACACAAAATTCCACGCTGGGCCGCCAGTGTTTTCTTTGGTATTTATCGACCTCGCCAGGTCGCTAAGCTTCTTGCGTGATGCTGTCCACTTTTGTCGCCTCCTCGCTCAGCCTGTCGGCGCCGATCGGCGTGAGCCGGGTCGCGCAGAGCCGCGTCGGCTGCACGCGCATGTCGGACGACGAGCCGTGGAACTCCAACGCCCAGTCCTCCACCACGCTCGACAAGAGCACGCTCGAGTGAGCACCACAGCCCGCACTACCCTCTGCCCCTCATGCCGCAGTCGGTGGGAGGGCGTAGACAGTG
>NW_005195951.1:0-1288 GCF_000372725.1 Emiliania huxleyi CCMP1516 | reverse complement strand
TCTCTCGGCCTTGTACTGCCCGCACTCGATCAGCGACTTGGACGGGTCGGTGCGCGTCGCCTGACTCGCGCAGATTCGCGGAGATTCGCGGAGATTCGCAGCGAGATTCGCCGAGATTCGTCGAGATTCGCAACGAAGTTCGCCGAGACTCGCCGAGATTCGCCGAGGTTCGTCGAGGTTCGCCGAGGTTCGCCGAGATTCGCCGAGATCGTCGCCTCGAGCTCGGCGTCGACTCGCCGGATCTCCTCGGGAAATCTCGGGTAATCTCGGGTAATCTCGCCTCGAGCTCGGCGTCGACTCGCCGGATCTCCTCGGGTAATCTCGGGTAATCTCGGGTAATCTCGCCTCGAGCTCGGCGTCGACTCGCCGGATCTCCTCGGGTAATCTCGGGTAATCTCGGGTAATCTCGCCTCGAGCTCGGCGTCGACTCGCCGGATCTCCTCCCGCACCACGGCCTCGTCGGCGGGCAGCGGCGAGGCGCGCCTCAGGATCATGAGACAAGCGACCTTGAGGCTCCATACCGCATCGTCGGGCAGCGGGGCGAGGCGCGCCAGCAGTCGAAGAGGTATTCTCGGGTAATCTCGGGTAATCTCGGGTAATCTCGCGCCAGCAGTCGAAGAGGTAATCTCGGGTAATCTCGGGAAATCTCGGGTAATCTCGCGCCAGCAGTCGAAGAGGTAATCTCGGGTAATCTCGGGAAATCTCGGGTAATCTCGCGCCAGCAGTCGAAGAGGTAATCTCGGGTAATCTCGGGAAATCTCGGGGAATCTCGCGCCAGCAGTCGAAGAGGTAATCTCGGGTAATCTCGGGTAATCTCGGGTAATCTCGCGCCAGCAGTCGAAGAGGTCGGCGACGAGCGCGCAGAGCTGGCTCACGTCCGCCGCCTCCTCGGCCTCGCCCCTCGGCTCGTCCGGCCTGCCCACGCTGAAGAAGTGTCTAGGAAGTGTCTAGGAAGTGTCTAGGAAGTGTCTAGGAAGTGTCTAGGAGGTGTCTGGGAGGTGTCTAGGAGGTGTCTAGGAGGTGTCTATCTAGGAGGTGTCCAGGAGGTGTCTGGGAGGTGTCCAGGAGGTGTCTGGGAGGTGTCTGGGAGGTGTCTAGGAGGTGTCTAGGAAGTGTCTAGGAGGTGTCTAGGAGGTGTCTAGGAGGTGTCAAAGGAAGTTGTCTCGGGAAAGTCGTCTAAGGAAGGCGGTCTTGGGAACGGTTTCCCAGGATGGCGCCCCCCCTGGTAGGGTGTCCCCACGTAGGTATTCCTACCAAAAGGTGGTTCCCGGTATGGGGGGGTCCCAGG
>NW_005195952.1:0-1288 GCF_000372725.1 Emiliania huxleyi CCMP1516 | reverse complement strand
GCGGCGGCATCTGCGGCGGCGCGTTGGCCCAGCAGATCTTCCAGCCGGCCGCGGCCGCATAGTAGTCCGAGCTCCAGGTGATCTTGCCATCCGAGGGCGCGATCCCAGTCGGGCCAGAGGTGCCGCAGTACCTCACGCCGTTGACGATGAGGTAGTCGTAGTAGCAGTCGTCTGTGGGGTCGCCGTTCCCGTCGTAGTCGTTGTAAGGGCTATAGTCTCCCTGCACGTCGAAGGTGAGGGAGACCAACGGGTTGGGCGGCACATTGGTGAACTCGCACCACTCCTCAGGGCCGTACTTGTCCGGGTAGTGTGGCGAGGTGGCGCACGCGCCGCCGTCGGTGAGCGGGCACGGGCCGTCGACCTGGACGCTCAGACCAGGCAGATGCGGCGATGGCGGCGGGGGTGGCGGCGAAGATGGCGGCGGCGGCGGATGGCTAGGTGGCGGCGGCATCTGCGGAGGCGTGTTGGCCCAGCAGATCTTCCAGCCGGCCGCGGACACCGAATGGTCCGAGACCCAGGTGAGGTTGCCATCCAAGGGAACGACCCCAGACGGGCCAGAGATGCCGCAGTACCTCACGCCGTTGACGACGAGGTAGTCGTAGGAGCAATCGGCGCCAGGCTCCACGTCGAAGGCGAGGGAGACCAGCGGGTTGGGCGGCACATTGGTGAACTCGCACCGCTCGTAAGGGCCGTACTTGTCCGGGTAGTTTGGCGAGGTGGCGCAGGCGGCGCCGTCGGTGAGCGGGCACGGGCCGTCGACCTGGACGCTCAGGCCTGGCAGGAGCGGCGGGGATGACGGCGGTGACGGCGGGGGTGGCGGCGAAGATGGCGGCGGCGGCGGTTGGCTAGGAGGCGGCGGCATCTGCGGCGGCGCGTTGGCCCAGCAGATCTTCCAGCCGGCCGCGGACACCGAATAGTCCGAGACCCAGGTGATGTTGCCATCCAAGGCAACGACCCCAGTCGGGCCAGAGGTGCCGCAGTACTTCACGCCGTTGACGACGAGGTAGTCGTAGGGGCAGTCATCTGTCGGGTCGCCGTTGCCGTCGTAGTCCAAGTCAGGGTCATCGTCTCCCTCATACGGTGACGGTGACGGCTGGATGTGCGCTATTACCCCTCCCCCACACACGCAGCACTTATCGGTGGCCATGCCCTCGCCGTTGTAATCAGTATTGCCATAGTCTTCGCACCAGCCGTTGGCTGAGTAAGCGTCACACCCGTTGGTGCCGTCGAACCAAATATCTCCAGATAATGCACCCGGGAGATCCGTGCATGTTGGCGACAGCTCGGG
>NW_005195953.1:0-1288 GCF_000372725.1 Emiliania huxleyi CCMP1516 | reverse complement strand
CGGCTTGGGGCGTCGGGCGAACTCATCGCGGGCCAGGGACGCGCGCGGGGTGTCGGCGAGATGTGTGGCGAGGTGTGGCGAGGGACGAGATGGGGAGATCAGGCGAGGTATGGCGAGGTGTGGTGAGGTATGGCGAGGTGTGGCGAGGTGTGGCGAGATGCGGCGAGATGCGGCGAGATGCGGCGAAGAGAGCGGAGCCGCGTGCCCGTTAGCACACACACGCACACAGCAGCCCCCACCCGCGCCGCGGGCCTCGGGGGTCTCTGATGTGATCTGCTCTGTGAGTGGGGTGGGGTGGGGTGTGCGGTGGTGGTGGTGTGTGCGGTGGTGGTGTTGGTGGTGTGTGCGGTGGTGGCGTGGTGTGTGCGGTGGTGGTGGTGTGTGCGGTGGTGCTGGTGGTGTGTGCGGTGGTGGTAGTGTGTGTGTGTGGTGTGTGCGGTGGTGTGTGGTGGTGGTAGTGTGTGTGCGGTGGTGGCGTGGTGTGTGCGGTGGTGGTGGTGGTGCGGTGGTGGCGGTGGTGTGTGGTTGTCTGTGTCGAGCGCAGGGACGGCATCCGCCACAGGGGAGGGGCCGGGCCGCCAGAGAAGAGTTGATGCTACGGGCAATTCACAACACTAGGGCAGTTCGTGGTCGGGGGATATAGGGCGATACGGTGGGCGGAACAACTACTGCAAGAACAAGGGGCCGCCCGAGGCCCGCGCGCCTCCGCGTGCAGCGTGGCCGCGAGCAGAATCTCGTTGACGGAGAAGGCGTACTCGCGCGCCGGGTGCGCCAGCATCACACCGACCTTGCGGGGGGGGGGGGGGGGGGTCCAAAAATCTGGCTCCCGGAAGGCTACAGGAAGGCTACAGGAAGGGTCCCGGAAGGGTCCCGGAAAGGTCCCGGAAGGGTCCCGGAAGGGTCCCGGAAGGGTCCGGGACGGCTCCTTGGCCAGCGGGGGGGCGGGCGCTACTGAATCCATGACACCCCTGACCTGCACGAGGCCCAACATGCCCCCGATTGCGTCGAGGCGCGCCTTCTCGGCCTGGGCCACCTCGATCAACGCCTGCGGGGCGCATGTCGGGGACCCCTCCCGGAAGTGCCCCCCTGTCGCGGTCCTGCCCACCACCGTTTTGCCGCGGCCGCCTCGTCGCTTGAGCAACTTTGCCGCGGCTCGTAAAAGGGGTGGACCTTGAAGCCCTTCTTGCCGGCCGCCCGGGAAACAGGCCGGGGGGCCGGCCCGCCGCCCTAGCCGCCTTTGCCGGCGCCGCCGGGGGGGGGGGGGCCATTTTCCGCCGCCGCCCATTGG
>NW_005195954.1:0-1288 GCF_000372725.1 Emiliania huxleyi CCMP1516 | reverse complement strand
GACGTCGCGTTTGAGGTGTGCATTGGCGGAGGGGTCGCATGGCTGAGAGAGGCAGAGGCAGCAGGCGGATGGTGGAGCGGCACCTGTTGCTGCCATGGGCAGCGCCGAGCCGCGGCGGAGGTCGCTCCGTAGTTCTGCGTTGAGCCGCACGAGTGCGCCGACCCGTCGCGAGGTGCCTGCGCGGGAGTGATGTCGCGCCGATGGCTGAGTACGCGGTGTGTGAGCGGCTTTGCGCGCCGAGAGGCGGCGCGAGAAGGCGAGCGGGCGGGCGCGCCGGTGGTCGGGCACCGCGCGCTGCGGCTGCAGCGAGCAGGTGGCTGGCGCGGCGAAGGCGGGCAGCGTCGCGGGTGGCGCCACCGGCTCGAGGTGGGGTCCTGAGGTGGCTTCAGCCTGGTCCGCTCGAGCGGCACACCCGCCGCGCTCGCGATCCGCCACCTGTGGGCGGTCACCGGGGTGACGCCACGCCTCAGCTCACGAGATATGGGAAGGGCATGGGGTCACGCGGGCCCTGTCTGCAGCAGCAGTGCTAACTAAAACGACAAAATTCCGGATGGACCGGAGAGTGGCGGCGCGATCTACGCACCGTCCTCGACGCCGCCAAAAGCTGGCTGGTGGTCGCGCGCAGCGCGTCAGCGCCACTCCGACTGGTCGGGCACCTCGGCTGGGTCCATCAGCACGAGGCCTGCCCCGTCGGGGAGCCCCGCGAGCGCATGTAGCCCCACCCCATGCCCCGCCCCATATATATCGCGCTGTTTGGTAGGAAAAGACGACGCGCGAAGGGGGGGGTCTAGTTTGGGTACCCTAGACATAAGCGCAGGAGCAGGCGGACATCGCTTCCAGGGAGGGGGGCGCACTTCTCCTCACACCACACGCTAGGGGGGGGGGTCCGCCCCCCCCCAGAGGCTTCACCACATGCTGGGGGGGGGGGTCCCGCCCCCCCCAGAGACTCGTGGTCAGACCCTCCGGGCCCTTGATTTTACGCCTCATTTCGCAGCATTTTCGAGGGGAAAATCATCTTTTGGAGCTACATGAGCCTTGAGACTGGTCAGATTCTCCAAGATATTGGTCTTTCAGCCACGATTTCACAATTTTAGAACGTGTTACATGTACTAGTCAGAACGGACCCCAGTTGCCGTTCCCGGCAACTCAGCGCAACCCAACCCATAAAGCACGATTCTGAAGTTGTTGGGCCCTCAGGCCGCGGGATGATGTGTGCGTGGTCATGTAGAGGGTCTCGGAAGCTCCCCTCTCGGGCTAGGGGCCAGCCCCTCTCCCTCCCCTCGAGAGA
>NW_005195955.1:3228-17604 GCF_000372725.1 Emiliania huxleyi CCMP1516 | reverse complement strand
GGGGTGGTACGGCAAGACAGGAGACTTTCGCGACACCTTTCCGGCGCTGGCAGGCTCGGTGGAGACGCGGGTCGTATTTGCTGACTTTTCCGGCGAGGTGGTCGTGCATTGCCACTTCTTGAAGCACGAGGCACGAGGCCAGCGTGCCCTGGCTCGGCCTGCGAACGTCGCTCTCTTCACCTGACACCTTGTGAAGAGTAGGACCTTGGCATGATGGACACCATCTACGTCAGCGCTTCGACGTCGCCCCCGTCGCCGCCCCCGTCGCCGCCCCCGTCGCCGCCCCCATCAGTAGTGTCCTCTCCCTCCCCACCACCCTCGCCGCCGCCATCTCCACCACCGCCCGGTGCCTCCTCGCCGTCTCCGCCTTCGCCCCCGCCCCCACTATCACCGCCGCCGGTGCCATCGCCGCTCTCGCCGCCGCCAGAAGGCGAGGTGGACGCGGGTCTCGTTGCTGCGGCAGTCGCAGGCGGCGTGGCCGCCGCGTGTGTGGCGACAGCCTTGGCCGTGCTCTACGCGCGCGCGGGAAGCACACGGAGTGTCAAGAGCGTTTCGCTTCCGGAGGCCTAGTGTTCCTTTTCGAAAAGGATACGAAAAATGGAGAATTGACGTTTCGTCATGCCTCAACGCGCTCAAGAGCGCCCTTCGCAAAGAATAAGAGGGCTCCCGCGGCGATCAACACCGCAACTCCTTTTCTAAATTTCACCACGCTTCTTACGCGCGACGACGCTACAGCCTCCACCAAACCTCACACTTTTACTCACCCTCGGACATGCTTGCACCGTCATCCTGCGCGTCTGATGCGTCGCGCATCTGCTCGTCACCCTCTCCGTCACTCGCGTCGGCGGGCGACCGGGCTGTGGGTGCGGCCTGCTTCTTTCTTGCGCTCGCGGCGCCGGCGCCACGGCGCCGTTTGCGTCCGTCCTTTGCGCTTCGCTTGGCAAGCTCGCCCGCAAAGTACGCCGAGTACGCAAGGCGCACCTTTTTGTTTTGAAGACCTCGATACTTAGCGCACTGCTCGGGCGAGAGCTCAAACACGTGCCGCGTCTCGTCTTCGCCGCCGGCTACGCGCACAGACACAGTGCGCGGCAGCGCCGACACGTCAACCCGCGTGTACGTCAGCGACGGGTCCCGCACGCCGCACGAGGCGCATGCGTGCAGCGGCAGCGCGTGCGCCATGCGCTCGTCGCTCCACTCGCCCAGCAGCCGCCGCTTCGTCTCGTCGGAGACGTGCACGCAGCGCTGCAGCAGCGCCGCCGTCTCGTCCTCGGGCCGCTCCAGGTCCATGACGACGTTCGTCGAGGCGTGGAAGCGCGTCTCCAGGTCGATGGCCGCCTGCTCGGCCGCGGCGAGCTTGCCCTGGTCGACGCACATGCCGCACACCGCGTGCGCCGGGCAGCCGCACTGGCCGCGTTGTGGGCGCACGGTCTTGGCGACCGCCGGCGCTGCGCGCCGGTCGTGCTGCTCACGCTGCCGGCGGCGCTGGTCGCGCGCCTGCCGATCGCGCGTGTTCGCGGCGGCTGCATCTCTTGCTCGTTTCGCTCGCACCCGAGCGGCTGTCGCCAGGCGCTTCAGGTCGGCGGTGCTGCGCGCGCGGCCGTCGGCCAGGCACAGCCACATGTCCTCCTCCTTAGCAGGCTCGCACGGCTTGCCGTCGAACTGCGGCTGGCGCCCGCGACGATGCTTCGCCCAGGCCGGGCACGATGGTGCCGCGACGAGCGGCGTCGAGGCGACGGCCATCGATGGGTCCAGAAGACTTGGAGACACTTCTACCAAAAAATCGAGCACAATTGCGTTACATGGGCATGGCCGGGGTTTCTGCACCGAACGATCTTACTTTCGGTCTATCGAAAGTGTTCGTCGATAAAATTCTTAATGCCCGCCGCCGCACGCACCCCACCGAGTAGCAGGGAGACCAGCGCAAAGAACACGACTTGCCGAGGTCGGCGTCGGCGTGAAGAGCCGCGCGGCATGTCACAGTGGAGCCTCGAGGGTGACAGCACGCTCGCGGGTGGTGAGAGCAGGCTCGTTCTCCCGTGCACGGAGGGTGCCGCCAGCGCTTTCGACCTCGGACGCGGGCGACTGTTTGCTGCTTACGGCAAGGTATTCGCGCACAGCACTGTCAGTCGCGTCCAGTGCAGTCTCTCCGTGGAGGCGGGATCCCTTCGCGTGGAGTCGCGGGGTCAGAACCCGACTGGCATACGTCCGGCTGGCGGCGCGTGGAGGCTGCTCGCACAGCAGCAGCACAGCTTGCTCAATGATGGCGACGAGCTGGCGCTCGACAAGATGCGCAAGCCGGGCACGGTGTTCACCGTGCGCAAACGCCCTCGCGAGGCCGCCGTGGCCGCGCCGCCCACGCCAGCGGCGGCAGCGCCGTTTGCCGGTTTGCGTGTGATGTTCGGACTGCGCAGTGCGAGGCAGGCGGAGATTCAGGCGGGCGCGATCGTGCGGCACGGCGGCGTGGTGGTCGCTGCGGACGGCGACGCGGCAGCGGCGACACACCTCGTCCTCGACCATGCGCGCGACGCAGCGACGCACCCCGCGCTCGCCGCGCTGCCCGCCTCATCGTGGCCGCGGCTGCACACCGAGGAGTGGGCGCCGCACCGCAGCAGTGCCGTACACAGCGGTGGCGCGGCGCCCGACGAGCACGACGTCCACCCGGCACAGCGGCTGCGCGACGCGGCGGCGGCACCGCCGCCGCCCGCGCCGCCCACGCGATTCGCTGTGGGCACAGCGTGGCTCAACTTGCTGCACGGCGAGGCGCCGTCGGGGCGGCACGTGACGTACTCGGAGCTCAAGCCGGACGGGTGCGTCGCCGCCCTCTTCACCTCTTTATTTCCAGACCGTGCTTACGACTGGCTGCGGAGCAACTCTGCCGAGATCGGCGACGTTCTGATCATAGCCGACCGCTGCCCAAAGCTCGACGGCAACCCTCCGCCGACGCTGCGAGAGCGCGACCCCGGCTGGCTGCTGCTCGAGGGGCAGCGCACGAGCGGCATCGTGCACTGCTCACTGCTCCTCTTCCGCACGCCCACTTCCCTCCGCGTCGCGCTCGGCGGCACGAACCTCGATGGGCAGATCCACCTGGTTGCGCAGCCTCGCGAGGAGAAGTCGTGTGGCTGCCTGCCGAGAGGTATATGATCGCTTGTATGTAGGACCGCGATTCACTATTCATCCAGGACTTTCCTCTCCGCCCCGGCGCCAAGCCGTCCGACGTGCCGCACTTTGGCGGCCGGCTGCAGACTTTCCTCGAGTATCTTTCGGGCGTGTACAAGGGCTTGCCGCTGTGCGACGTGGACACCGTTCGCCGCAAGGGCGCTGCGCTGCTAGCCGACGTGGACTTCGCCTCCGCGCGCATGTCGGCGCTGGTGACGTGCATGCCAGGCGGGCCCGCGGGCCAGAACAAGGGCGGCTGGCTGGAGCTTCGGGACGGACTGAGGCAAATGGGCGCTCCGCGGCTGGGACGCGACGGCCGCATCGAAGTCGCCGCCGGCCACTTCGGCACGAACCAGCCCGAGTTCGTCGCGCAGATGTCGCGCACGCTGCGGCGGGAGGAGGGGCCACCGGCGCGCGACGCGATGGACGACGTGGGGCGCGTGTTCATGTATCATTCGTCGCGACGAACTGTGCTGGCGGCCGGCTCCAACTGCCTCGCGGTGTTCCGGACGACCGCGCCGGGGAAGCAGACGCATGAGCGACTGCTCAACGAGCACTTCTTCGACGCGATCCCCAAGTTTGACCCCGTCCGCCCGCCGCCGCCGCCGACCCTGCAGGGCTTGCCACCGAGTCTGCAGCCAGCTCTGACGCCCATCCTGCACGGCAAGGCGATGCTGGCGACGTCGGCGGACGGCACGCGCGGCGTGATGTTCGTCGGCTCGCAGAACTTTGGTCAGACAGCTTGGGGGTTCGGCAACTCGCAGCCTGGAGCCGTGGAAATTGGCGTGGTGCTGCAGGCGAACAGTGCCGCTGAAGTTGCGGCGCTGCGCGCGCGCTTCCCCGTCGAGCTCGCGCCAGACGACGATTTCGGCAGGACGAGGGAGGAGCGTGGCTACGTCATTGCGCGCGGACCAACCAACGGCATCAACTCCGGGCCGGACAGCCTGCAGATGCAATGGCGGTCGCGCTGCAACGATCTGGCGCAGCTCGAGCCGTGTCGCGAAATGCTGCGAGAGTGGTGGAATGTGAACGGGGACGAGCGCGGACCTGGCCAGATGCCCAACGGGGATACATGACACACATGCACATGCACATGCACATGCACATGCACATGCACATGCACATGCACATGCATGTCATGTCATGTGCATGTCCATGTGCAAGTACGTACGCGCTTGCTCACAGGGCCTGGGGCTCTGTGACCTCATACACTCAACGCTTGGTCCGTGGTCCTCTTTGTACACACTAAAAATGAAAAGACAATTATACATACCTCTATTGTTTGGCTGCGCGCAGGCGCGCAGAGCTCTGAGCTCTGTGGACTGTGCTCTCTCCGTGGACCCTCATCAACTCAAAGCAGCTCAACCAACTGGAACAGGAGACAGATAGAGAGGAAAGCGAGAAAGCGTGTGAGAGAATTCTCGTGGGTGCGCTGAAGAGCGCGGGAGGATGGGATGGATGTGTAGTTGCCCGACCCAACGAGCGCGAGATGAGAGACCCGGCGGGCAATTCCACGCGAAATGGCGCGTGGAGGTGCGATGGGTGAGGCGCGGCTCAGGGAGCCATGCCGGCCGGGAGAGAGCCGGGAACCAAACCTCACGCGGCCGGGAACCAAATCTCATGCGGTGGCCGAGAAGAGGTCGCTCAGCTGCATCTCCTGGCCACCGCGCAGCGTGTACCGGCCCGCGGCGGGCTGCATCAAGCCCTCAATCAGAACAGCGGGCGGGAGCGCGCCTTCCGGCTCCGCCCCGCGCGTCGTGGCAAAATGGCTCGCCAGCGCCTCGGCCACACCCGGGGCGAGCTCAGCACCGAGCTCCGCACGGGCACACCTACAACAAATGGTAGGTACCATCGCCATTAGCGACTCGGACACGCGCTGTCACGAAATGGCGGCGAGGCGGACCGTGCGAACCGCTCGGCGAGCTGCTGGGGCGTCAGGTCGGGCAGTGCCAGCGTGACGGGGCAAGCCGCACGGAGCGCCGGCGTGGTGCGAAACAGCGACATAAGCTCACCAGACGTTCCGAGCAGCACGACCCCTGACTTCGGTGGCAGCAACGCGAGGGCGGCAGCGAGGTGGCGGGCGGCCGGTGCGCTGGCCAAGAGGGAATCCGCGTCGTGAAGGAGCAGCATGCCGCCGCCTGCCGCCTCGCAAATGTCCTCGAGCCAGGAGGCGGCGTCGCCCGCCAAGATAGCCGTGGCAGAGCGCTCGACCAAGCTCCCGGTCAGCCGGCCGTGTGCGCGGAGCAGCTCGTGCAGCAGCCGCGCCACCGCCGCGCCGTCGGCGCCATCGGCGCCGACGATGGCGAGTCGGCCAGCGCGATCGAGGAGGCTACTGCCGTCATCCGCGCCGCCAGAGGGGGGAAACGCCAAGGAGAGGCGCGCGCAGATCCCGAGCAGCAGCTCGCGTGCTGGCGCCAGCTCGGCGGGTAGCAAGCGGATGCGGCGCAGCACATCGGCGCGCTCGCCCTCCTCCGAGGCGCGGCTGTGCAGGATGCCGAAGTCTTCCGCGAGCAGCGTCCTCGGGTCGGCAGCGTTGGATTGGGCCGGGTCGGGCGCGGCGCCGCCAATCGCGGCTTCGCCGGCGAGGCGCGACGCGAGGCGGTTCATGGCAGCCTCGATGACGCCGACGGCGAGGGAGGCGTTGCGCTTCGGGATGTCGGCGCGGTGCACACGGTCAATGTGCTCGGCAAGCGCCTCCTGCACGCCGTCCGCGAGGCGGAGGCCGTAGCGCGCATGGGCCGTCGAGGCGGCGATGGCGGCCAGCTCGGAGGGGGCATAATCATCAAGGCGCAGGATGTGCGGGAAGCGGCGCAGCAGACCAGGGTCGGCCCGCAGCAGCCGCTCCATCGCCTCCGGGTAGCCGGCAAGGACGCAGCAAAGCGAGGTGCGGTTGTTTTCGAGCTCCGTCAGCAGCGTGCGAAGCGCCTCGTCGGCAAACGAGTCGCCTCGGTCGCCGTCACGCGAGCCGGATAGTGCGTACGCCTCGTCGAGGAAGAGGCAGCCGCCCATCGAGGCGGCGACCATCTCCTTGACCTGCGGGCACGTCCACCCAATGTGCGTCCCCTTGAGCTCGAGGGCGTTCCGCTCGACGAAGACGTCCTGAGGGTAGGAGGGGGCGAGGGCGACAGGTAAAGAAGATATGAGAAGGGGGGAGAGCCTACAGCGAAATTGGAGAGGCCAAGACAAGGCGAGCACGGAAGGGCGAGGCAAGGAAAGGTAGAGGGAGAGAGGCCTGCTGCAGCAGCCCGTGCGCGCGCAGCCATCTCGCGATCAGCCGCGCGGCGGTCGTCTTGCCGGCGCCTGGATTGCCGGTGAGCACGATGTTGAGGCAGCCCTCGAGCAGACGCGGGTCGCCGCCACGTGCCACGTACTCCACCTTGGCCTGCAGCTGCGTGAGGAATGCCTTGAGCGGCGCCATCCCCGTGAGCCCCTCGAGCTCCGCCTGCACCTGCTCGTGGGCAGCAACCGCACATGAGCACGCTTAGGAACAGCACAGCGCGGCCGGGCGCACGCGGTAGCGATGGGAAGCACGGCGGAGGTGCAGGCACGAGAGTGTGGAGAAGAAGGCGGATAATGATGCGTGCGAGAGGAAGAGGCTTTTGGACAGGGCGCACCGCCCGCCGCTGCTCCGCCAGCGACGCGAGGCCGTGCGCCGAGTCGAGGCCGAGGTCCGGCTCGGTGAGGAGGAGCGGCGAGCCCTGCAGCCGGCTCAGAGGCAGCCGCGCGTTGCGCGACGAGATGGCACGCTGCGCGAGCTCGCGCGCAAGGTGTGCGTTGCGGAGCGCTATCACGTCACCTGGCAACAAAGGTGTCAATGTCAGCAGCACAATCTCTGCGCAACCGTGGACGCAGCATCCAGCTGTATCTGGCTAGCAGAGCAACCGTGTGCCCTGTATATCAGCCCTTCTAGGGCAGCGGTGAGGTCGCGAGCGTCACTAGTAGCGAGGTCTCCAAGAGGTTTTTACAGGGCACTCACGAGGCCATGTCGAGAGGAGCGCGGCTTCGAGCGAGCGGCGTCCGACGTCGGGCGCGAGGGAGTAGCCCGCCTCGAGGAGCTGCACGGCCGCCATGGACGCGATCTCCGCCGGCGCGTAGCTTGGCAGCGCCAGCCGCGACGGCTCGCGCCGCCGGAAGTGCCCGACGCCGCCATGCAACGCCTCCACGTCTGAAGCCGAGCCAACGAACACAAAGCAGTGGGTCGGAAAGTTGCGGAGCACGGCGTCGGCCTTCTGCTTGGTGGCCTCGACACTCGGCGCGCCGAGGCCGTCTACCACCACCGCTCCAATGTCGCGCCTGCAGAGGTCCGGTCTGGGTGAGGTGGAAGTGTGCAGGCTGGGTCTGCTCGCGCGGAGGCATCGTGCCGAACGTCGAGGACCATTTGGTCGAGTGTCGTCTCCGTGGTGACGGAACCGCGCACGACACCGAGTGCGCGGAGTAGACGGCAGATGAGCGTCGCTGCCGTCTTCTTGCCCGTCCCCACGGCGCCGGAGATCAGAACGCATCGCACGTCTGCCGTGTCGCCGACAGCTGAACGCGCCAGGGCGTCCCGCCGCAGGGAGGCGCACAGCGCCTTGAGCGGGGCGAGCCCGACAAGGGTTTCGAGCTCTGCGTCCACCGCCGCCAGCGCCTCCACGTCCAGCCCGCTGCAGCGGCGTCGCAGGTCGCGGTAGGCGGGTGAGCAAGCACGCGCTGCAACCTCGGCTATGCGTGCGGATGCCGCGGCGGCACGCCCAGCCTCGCTGCGCGCACGGGCGCGCGCAGCAAGGCCGCGCCCCCGGGCGGCGAGGCCACGGAATGCCGCTTGTAACCGCACCGCGTTCTGCTCCTGCAGTGCTGGCGAAGGCTGCGAATGGATGCGGGGAGGCAGAAGCGGCGCCACTGCTCCGCCGTGGACAGCCAAGGAGAGCTTGAGCGGTGGCGTGGGGACATAGGCTGGCACGGCGGTGATACCAGCACGTTTGTTGACCGCCGAGTGGGTGGCAGGCTCCGGGGCGGGCCGCTTCGCGCTAACCATGATGAACAGGTTCTCTCTGACGGGCACAAGAGTCCGCCGGCCCGGGGCGTGCACTCTGCGTCGGGACGTCCCCCGCGAACGGCGGGCGAATCCACAGATCTAACAACACCTAGGTGGGCTTCTAACGGCAAGTTAGGGAAACTAAGACCTTCAGACGTGGTCTCCTCGGTCACGCGACTCAAGATCCTCTAGAGCTCCTCGACTGCTTTTTTTCAGGCCAAGGAGAAGCCTGTGTGGGGCCGCTCACAAAAGTGTCTACGTGCGGCATGTCCATGTGTGTCAAGCGCCCCAGCAGAGTAGACCAAAGCAGGATTGATGCCCTTGAACTACATGCAACATGGTCTACAGCGCCAGCTACAGCGTATCGTTACATAGATCATAGTCCGTAGACGTCTGTTCGGCACAAGCTAGCAACACGACATCACAAGACGCCGCACTCAGAGTTTGTGCTTCGCGGCGTCTTTGAAGCACACGACTTGAAGGGCTCCGGCATCCTCTCCGCCTCGGAGGTGCGTGCGGCGCTCGGCGAGCTCGGGCTTAAACAGGGATCGGCCGAGAACGACATGAACTCCCTCAGCCTGAGTGGTTTTATCAGCCTCGCTCGTGAACTCAAGCGCTCCCAGCCGGACCCTCGATTGCCGTCGGTGGGGACAGGGGCTGCCTTTGGCGTGGCTATCGGCGACAGCGAGGAGGGCGAGGGAAGCGAGGAGAGCGGGGAGAGCGGGGAGAGCGAGACGGAGAGCGAGGAGACTGAGGAAAGTGACGGCGAGAGCAGCAGCGAGGAGAGCGACGAGGAGGACGAGGAAGGAAAGCGTGAGCGCGAGGGCAACACAGCCAGGCCACCGCCGACAATGCTTGGCATCGGCGCCTGGGCAAAGTCGGCAGCTGAGCTGCGGTCGCACTATGCTCGAGCGGGGCTGGTGGCACTTCAGGCGCAGCTTTTGGCCGAGCGAGAGGCTGTCAGCAACCGTATGGCGCTCGCCTGCGACGAGGCGCCAGGGTACCGTGGTCAGCTCGGGTCCAGCACGTATCGCCCATCGCAGCTCGACGCCTTCAAGCTGTGCCGCGTTCTGGCCGAGGAGCTGGTGTCCGAGATAGTCGAGGCCGAGATCCTCTCCAAGCCGGAGCGGTCGGAGGAGGAGCTGAGCAAGGAGCTTCGCAGCTGGAAGAGGCAGCACGCTCGTCTGCGGAACAAGCTCGCACGGAGAAAGAAGGGCGCGTCGCCGGCCTCTCTCACACCAGACGGCGGAACGGCGAAGGATGCCCCAGCGGGGACGGCCGCAGAGTCGACAGCGGAGGCAGAGCCTGGGGATGAACCCAAGGCCGAGGGGGAGACCTCCGACGGCGCTGAGGGCCAGGGTGATGAGGAGGGCAAAGGCGGCGCGGCGAGCGAGGAGGGAAGCGAGGAGGAAACTGCCTCGGAGGGGGACGAAGAAGGAGGGGAGGAGGAGAGCGGCGATGAGAGGGCAGAACGGGAGCCCGTGGACCTCGACGCATCGGCCGCCGCCACAGAGCTGCTGGATCAGACCGATAGCATGGAGGAGACGGAGGATGGGGAGTCTGGGGACGAGGACTCAGAGAGCGATGCCGACTCGACTCGTTATCACGTGGCTCTCTCTGCCGGGAGCGTGTATGCTCTTCTGTCCGAGTTGACGGGCGAGGTGATCGAGGACGCGGTGGCGGAGGTGTACGAGGAGGCGATGCGGGAGCGTCGGCTCGCGATGGCCTTGTCCCGACGGCTCCTACTTGGCGCGGCAGCCGGCGCATGTGGTCGGCCTTTGGGGGAAGTGCCGCAGGCCTTGGTGGCCGCATACGACGAAATGGTGGCACGGCGTCGCTCGCAGGACGAGTCGCTACTGCACGCACATTCCCTGCGCGTGCAAAAGACGTGGCGCAATCGGCATAGAGACGACGACAGTGACAGTGGCAGCGGCGACACTAGTGGGGAGGACGAGGACGAGGCGGCTGCTCTTTCGGCGCTGCCTCTATCGGAGGAGCGCGAGACGTTGCCACGCGGCGGGCTGCTGCGAGCTGCCTTCACGGAACACGAATTTCATTGGTGGGGCGACGCACAGATACAGGCGCTATCTCTCGACACGCGCGAGGTCCCGGAGCCGTCTACGTTGGCCTTCTCTTCCGATGGTGCGCTACTTGCTGCTGGCACGGGCGCCGGCGGACTTGCGGTGTGGCAGACGCCTGGTGTGGGCGGAAAAATACCGACGCTAGTTCGCCGCCTCGGCATCAACAAGGGCGGCGGCGCCCCGCTCCTGCGGCTTTCCTGGTCTTTCGACGGCACAGAGCTCCTTGGGATCGACGCTGCCGGCGTAGCAAGGGTGTGGTCGCTCACTGCGGACGCCACACAGCTCTATGGTGCGACCGCGCTCAAAGCCGCTGAGCACTGGCAAGCCGGAGCGAAGGGCGGGAGTAAGGCGAGCACTGCCCGGTAGCGTGCAGGCAATCACGGGCGCTATTTTGTCGTACTCTTCTTCGGCGAGCGCCCCAAATCTAGACCCTTTCGCCTTTAAGGAGGCTGCCCTCGCTCGTCTCAGGAATGTGGCGGTGTCTTTTGAGTCCGGCGCCTCCTACTACTCCAGTTCTGTTCATGCGCGCAGCTTTTTGTTTTCTTGGTTCCTGTAGCAGCGGCCTTGCCGGCATTTGCAATCGCTTCCCGGCCGCCCCATTCGCTTCCCGGCCGGAAATGGCCCAGCGCCGCGCTCGCTCGCTCACGGGATGTGTTGAGGCAGGTGCGAAGCACGGCCTCTCGTCCAATGCTTCGCAAGCTCTCTCGTCCGAGGACATTGACGTCTCAAAGCTTCGCAAGCTCTTCGCCTCGCTCGATACCGACGGCTCGGGCTCCATCACCGCGGGCGAGATGCGCTCCGCCCTGACCAAGATGGGCGCCGACCCCGCGGCGGCAGACGACGTCATTGAGGACAGCGACGCCAACGGAGACAACAAAGTCACCTTTGAGGAGTTTGCAAAAGCCGCGCAGCGGGGAGCCGAGATAGTGGCACTCGCCAAGAAGGTGCAGGGCTACGGCGGAGCAGACGCGAGGTCGGTCCATTCCTAGGAGGAGTGCAGCAGCACCGTGTCTCGGCAGCGAGGCTTTCTCTCTTGTCTGGATAGGTCGGTCCATTCCTACGCCGAGGAGGAGTGCAAGGCGTTTTCTGACTTCATCAACGCAAGGCTCGCCGACGACGAGAGCCTGTCCCACCTCCTGCCGATTGCGACGGCAGATGGCCTCTTCTCTGCCGTCTCCGACGGCATGCTGCTGTGCAGGCTGCTCAACGAGGCGGCGCCGGGCGCAATCGATGAGCGCGCCGTCAACCGTATCTCTCCATCCAAGCCGAGCCGCTTCCACGTGACCGAGAATCAGAATCTGGCCATCAGCGCGGCCAAGGGCAGCGGCATCAAGGTCGTCAACGTCGGGGCTGAGGACATCATCGAGGGCCAGCCGCACCTCATCCTAGGGCTCGTCTGGCAGATGGTCAAGATGGCGCTCCTCTCGAAGATCAACCTGCGCTCGAACCCGTTCCTCATCAGGCTCGCCTCCCTGTCTCGCCAATCTCCCAGTTCCCGACGCCGACCCGCACTTCTTCACTTGTCCTGCTTCGTACCCTCTCGTTCCCTCACGCCCTCGCCTCGAGCAGGCTGCTCCTCGAGGGCGAGACGCTCGAGGACCTGCTCAAGCTGCCGCCCGAGCAGCTGCTCATGCGCTGGGTCAACTACCACCTCGCTCAGTCGAGCTGCAGCCGCCGGCTCCGCAACTTTGGGTCCGACGTCGCCGACTCGGAGATCTATGCGCACCTGCTGCAGCAGATCGACCCCGGCAGGCGTGTGAGCGCTGCCGACGTGATGCGCCTCGGCGACAAGACCGCGCGCGCGCAGCAGGTTGTCTCCGCCGGCCGCCGACTCGGCTCCGACTTCAGCATCCGGCCCAAGGACATCGTGTCCGCCAACGAGAAGCTCAACCTCGCCTTTGTGGCGGGGCTCTTCAACGCGTGCCCTGCCCTGGAGCCGCTCGACGAGGAGGAGCTCAAGCTCTTTGACGAGTGCGTCACCCTCGCACCCACGCACGCGCACAGACCACATCTGACACCCGCACGGACCGGCACACGCCTACGCTAGGCCCGGCCCCGGCTCTCACCTCGCCGCCACACTCCACGCTCCAGGCTCGAAGACGACGACGTCGGCGACTCGCGCGAGGAGCGCGCCTTCCGCCTGTGGATCAACTCGCTGGGCATCGACGGCGTGTACGTGGACAACCTGTACGACGGCGTCCGCGACGGGCTCGTGCTGCTCTCGGTGATGGACCACGTGCAGCCTGGCGTCGTCGAGTGGTCCAAGGTGAGGGCCTGCCCGCTCTGTAGCGCACGGGGTGCCGTCTCGATCCCGTCCACTTCCCCTCGCGTGACAGGTGAACCGCAAGCCGGGGATGGTCTTCAAGCAGGTCGAGAATGTCAACTACGCCATCGCGATCGGCAAGGGCGAATTCAAGTTCTCCCTCGTCGGCGTCGCCGGCTCCGACATCGCAGTGGACGGCAGCAAGAAGCTCTCGCTCGCCCTCATCTGGCAGCTGATGCGCGCCCACCTCGTCTCCTTCCTCGCCACGCTCAAGAGCAAGACGCCCCGCTCGACCGACTCGGCGATGGTGCGGTGGGCCAACGAGACGGTCGAGGCCGCCGGCTACGCCTCGCGCATGAAGGACTTTGGCGACAAGAGCCTGGCCGACGGCCTGTTCCTGCTGGACCTGCTCACGGCGGTGGAGCGGCGCGCTTCCGGCCTTCGGGAGGCATGTGGCCAGGGCGGCGGCGCACTCTCACCGACCCGACGGCCCCCATAGGCGTTGCGTCAACCGCGACCTTCTCGCCGACGGCGCCACCGACGAGTCGCGGCTGCTCAACGCAAAGTGCGCAACACACACCTCCCACCTCACCGCCCCCGCCTCACCCCCCCCGCCGAAGAGGCGTTCGATGGAGCTCACCCTCACCGCTCGCTGCCGCGCAGGTACGCGATCGCGTGCGCCCGCAAGCTGGGCTGTGCGCTCTTCTGCTTGCCCGAGGACCTCGTCGAGGTGCGCCCCAAGATGGTGATGTCATTCGTGGCTTCCGTGATGGCATTCGCGGGCGCGTGACGCCTTGCGACGCACTTGGCGCGCCCCGACTGTGAGAGAGCAGGGCGCAGGGGCGCACTCGAGACGACCCACAGTCCACCGCGTCCCCCAACCGCTGCGTAGAGACGCTCACCGGAGCCGCACACCGGCGAGAGAGAGAGCCGAGGCCGCACGGGACGGCCCCGCCCTTCGCAGTCGTTGTGGGGGGGGCCAGGCGGAAGAGAGAGTCTTCTGAGAGTTGAGAGAGTCGTCTAAGTGTCACTGTTGCGGTGCGTGTCCGACGAGGGCGGCGGCGGAGGCGGCGGCGGTGGCGGTGGCGGTGGCGGTGGCGGTGGTGTGTGTGCGCGCGAGTGTCTGTGTGTGCGTGCGCGGGTGTGTGGTGTGTGGAGGGAGGGCGGCACCGGAGGCCGGAGGCCATCTCGCGACCTCGCCGCGATCCGCTCTCGCGCGTCGCGCGCCGGCCTCGAGTGCTGAGAGGATTGTATATCTTTCACTGTTTCTGTTTCACAGAGGCATGTGTGCAAAACGTCACAGAGCAAATCAGACAACACTATGGTTCAACGCCCGCTTTACGTGCGCTATTCACCTCTGTGCAACTCCCCAACAGCCTCTGCCCTCTCTGGGCGAGAGCGTCTCGCCTCTAGATTGCGGCGCCGGTACCAAGCTCTGCCCGTCGGTCGTCGCTTCTCTCCACCTTGCTCTCCCCCGTCGCAGACTCCCGCGGTCTCGTCCCTCATCGAGGGCGCTCCCAGCTCTCTGTCCGTCCGCTCGCAGCCGCAGCCGACCGTCCTCAGTAGTACACGCTGTCTTTGTCCTTGGCCATGCGCGGCCCCGACCGAAACCACCCCTTCTTGAACTTGACCTCGCTCACGGGCGGCGGCGGCGGCGGCGGCGGGCCCTGGCCCATGGCCCTCGCCGGCCGCCACTCCTCTGCGCGCGCAGACGAGAAGCGCGACTGTGGCGATACGTTGCGCACTGCTCCGGCGGCGGGCGAAGCGACGGCGGTGGGCGAGGCGCCGCCGTCGCGGAGCAGGAGCTCGACGGCCGCCTCGACGCTCCCCGTCGACGCGAGCGCCGCCTCGATCCGCTCGGC
>NW_005195955.1:0-2557 GCF_000372725.1 Emiliania huxleyi CCMP1516 | reverse complement strand
GGTGGGGGGGGGGTGGAGGTCGGAGAGAGCATCGTGCAGCGTACTGGCAGCATCGCGTGGGGGCAGGGGGCCACTCTCGGGCGGTGCGGGTGTGTGGATGCGAGGATCTGCATCGAGCATGCTGTCTGCGCTGAGCATGCTACCGAGCGCTGACCCCGTGGGCCAACCGGCGGGTAGAGGGCCGCCAGCGCCGGGGCCCGGCGGGGCGGCGGCGGCGGTGGCTGCCTCCAGCTTGAGCTTGCCCATCGGCGGCGGCTTCGGGGGCCTGCCCGCCGACCCGTGCGGCGGCGGGTCGGTGCCTCTCGGGCTGTCGAGAAGAGACAGCTGCCGACTCGCCATCCCGTCGAGCGCAGCGACGAGGGAGGGGTTGACGAGCTTACGAGCCTCGGCGCGCGCCTGAGCCCCCGCCTCGGCGCGCGCCTCGGCCCGCGCCCTCGCCTCCGCCTCCGCCACCGCCTGCTTGAGCCGCTGCTCTGCCTCGGCCGGGTCGTGCCTATAGCTGGCCTGCGCCGCCGCCGCCGCCTGCGCTACCGCCGCCGCCTCGGCCCGCGCCTCGGCCGCCGCCTCGGCCCGCGCCCTCGCCTCTGCCTCCGCCACCGCCTTCTGAAGCCGCTTCTCTGCCTCGGCTGGGTCGTGCCTGTAGCTGGCCTGCGCTGCCGCCGCCGCCTCGGCGCGCGCCCTCGCCTCTGCCTCCGCCACCGCCCGTTGCAGCATCGCCGCCGCCTCGGCCTCGGCCTCGGCGCGCGCCACGCGCGCCGCCTCTGCCACCGCCTCCTGCATGCGGCGCTGCTGTTCTACCTCGGCGCCCTGCAGGTGCTGCTGAGCGCTAGAGAGCCAATCCGGCTCCTCCTCCTCCGCCGGTGACGCCTTGGTCGTCGTGTGCAGGAGCTGCTCCTGTGCGCCCGTGAGCCAGGAGGGCGTCTCGTCAGTCTCGGCACTGGCAGAGTCCATCGAAGCCACCACGCAAGAAATTAAGTGCACAGGCACAGGCCACAGCTCGTCGAGTGTACCAACCGCGAGTGGGGTGCCCCGCCGCACGCCGCGGTGGACTCACTCCTTGCCCCATCCCCCCCCAAATCCTACCCCACCCCACCCCCCCAGCCCCCACCCCCCTTCGCTTTTCAATTCCCCTCTGATGTATGTGTGTGACAGTCTCGCCCTCCCTCTGCGATCACTTGGCGTTTTGGCGATTCGGCTTCTTTTATCTATCCCGTGTGCAGCGCGTGCTCTTGCTCAGTCAGAGTGCTTGCTGCGCGCGGCGGGCGCGCGCGATGCAGATCTTCGTCAAGACCCTGACGGGTGCGCCTCGCCGCGCCCGGGCGCCGCGCGCTCCGTCGCCGCCCTTCTTTCCGCCCTCAAACAAAGTAGTGCAGCGCAGTGAAGGCAACGACAGCAGTCACTGAGATGGAGAAATGGCCGACGGCCTCGTCGCGGCTATTGAGGATCTCGAGCACACGCGGGGGCGCAAAGTCCACACCTGAGGCCGCCATCTCGCGCAGATTGATGTAAGCCTCGCCGAGGGCCTGCACCGGCCGCTCCTACTCACAGACCGGGTGTGAAGAGCCGGCGTGCAACAGAGCGAGAAGGGCGCACAGGCCGTGACAGGCCGTACCTCGTGCTTGCCAAAGAGGGTGAGTACCAAGTCCGTCTCGACGGAGGCCTGCGGTCGCATGATGGCCATGAGTACTAGGCGACCCATCCCATAATCTATCTATACCCTCTGATAGTCGTGATAAGGTTGAATTCCCTCCGCGGGGCGGACGCAGCTGGGTGAATTGTGCCTCATCACGCCCCGAATCGCAGATCAGCTCGCGCAGCCTGTTCACGGGACGATGTGTAAAGTAGCGCTGATCTTGAGTGTTGAGACGAAGCGGCGAGGCCGAAACTCGGAAACTCACCGCTCCGCTGTGCGGAAGCTCCGGGTCTCCACGTCGACAAGGCGAACTTGGAAAATCTCCTCGAATCGAACTTGCGCGCTACCATCGGCACTGCTCGGCGCGGTGCGTCGGCGTGGACTGCGGACCTTGGAAGTCACGCGGAGGAGGGACCCCAGCTCGAGCACAAACCACAACTGGCCGAGCGGCGCGAGCACCTGTCGGCCGCATAAGAGGTATGGGTTGAGTGGCCAATGACTCCGTGGAGAGCCATGTGGAGCATTGTTGGGTTGATGCCTCGAGGCCCCTGAGCGAACGTGCGTGCCCGGTCGGCCGATGGTGGCTCGCGTGGGGAGGGGCGGCGCACCCCCGCTACGAGCGAGACGGAATGCACGACCACGCGTGGGTCGGTGGGCAACGCCAAGAGCCGCGAGGCAAACACGCGATCGCGCCGCCCGCGCCAGGCAGCCTTTGCACGAGAAGGGTGGAAGTGAGTCTCAGCGTCGGCTCCCTCCATCTCCCCACAACGTCTCTGGCGCCTGCAAGAGAGCCGCGGCCGCGTTGCGAATCCGACGAGCCTCCTTCTCCTCAATCGCGCCGCTGCTGCGCAAAAAGGCGGCAGCTGCCACACGGATTGCAGCCATCGCGCGGCGTTTTTCGACGCGCGCCTCACGCCTCGGAGC
>NW_005195956.1:0-1288 GCF_000372725.1 Emiliania huxleyi CCMP1516 | reverse complement strand
CGGCCGCGCCAGGCTGGGACATCTCGATCAGCTGTTTGCCCACGAGCATGCGCACCGTCGGCAGCACGGGCACCAACAGCAGGTCGAGGAGCGCGGTGGCGGTGTCGGGGCCCTCGCGCAGCATGCGCATGGTGGCCGGGCCGGTGATCGGGTTGTTGAGCAGCATCAGCAACGTGCGGCCCGCGAGCAGCGCCGTCTCGCGCGAGGCGGCGCCGGCGGTGTCGACCGCCCCGCCCACGGCCCCGCCCACGGCTCCCGCCGCCTTGTGGACGCTGAGGATGTGGCGGAGGTTGGAGATCGTCGCGAGCGGGTTGGTGCGCTTCTTGGCCGGCTTGCCGGCGGAGGCGGACTGCTCGACGTCGACGTTGATGTCGTCGACGTCGGCGTGCGGGGTGGTGCGCTGCGAGGTGGCCATCGTCGTGCCGGAGGTCATGCGTCGTGCGTCCTTTCGGGCTTGCGAGTTTGCGACCTTGTGGGCACGTTCTCATATTCCTTGGTGGCCCGCACTTAGATTTGTTTCCGTCGGTCCCGTGTGCCGGTGTTGTGTTACCGCTCCACCGAGCTGAGGTAGTTAGTTCCTCCCTTCTTTCTCGGTTTTGCTCTGGCGCCCGCCCGTGGGCGGCTCCAAGTGCTCCTCGCTGCATTGCGAGTTCTCCAGCCACGACAGCATGAGTAGGGTGCCCACAGGACCCAAAAAAAGAAAAGAAAAAAGAAATGGGCCACCCCCGATCGCAGCACTTCGTGTTGGCCAGTCGAGATATTGAGAGTGTGACTAGGAGGGTGGGACGCTGGGGATTCTCAAAGGTATACCCTTGGAATGGCCGGATCCAGCCTTAAAAGTACGAGATCGCGCGCGCTTCGCGCGCTGCACCGCCTGTTCTCCGCGGCTGTGTGACGACGCGTGCCGTGTACCAGCAGAGTTGGGCGCGCGCGGCGCGACGGCGCCCGCGAGGGAAGGCGCGGGTGCAGCGGCCGCCGGCGGCCGTGCCGCCCGCCAGCCGGCGCAGCAGCGGCCAGCGCAGCGGCCGCCGGCGCAGCAGCCAGAGCAGCCGGTGCGCGCCTTGCGAGGCGAGTACTGCCGCCCGGCAGCCTTGAGGCGGCCGGGCGGCAGTACTCGTTCGAACTTTGCGAGCCGTGCGCGCGCCGAGGCGCCCGCGGCGCGCGCCCGCCCGGCTGCCAGTAGGAGGCGGCGCAATATGGCCTATAGTACAGCCCTTGAGGAGGAGGAAGAGGCTGGCTGGCAGTGCTGTATGCCGCCGAGGGGCAGTTTTGGGGTGCTGTCACGGGC
>NW_005195957.1:0-1289 GCF_000372725.1 Emiliania huxleyi CCMP1516 | reverse complement strand
CGAAAGTGGGCAAAACGGGGTGATTTTGGTCATCCGTCAAAATATCTGAAGATCCTACTATAGGATTCTCCCCAAACCTTGCTCAGCTGATCCAGCCTGGGGGGAAGGCCAGCCCTGGGCAAAGAAACCAGCACCTCATCGGGCTTCCCTGAGCGTCACAGCTCGGTGATCGCGCCGGCCGGACACCACTGTAACGTCCGTTCCGGGCATTTGAACGCGACCTTCGGGGGCAAAGACATGGGCTCTATGGCTCAGACTGGACTCCTCTTGGTCCCTTCTGATGCCCTACCTAGGCCACACCTGGGCCTTACCTGGGGTCCTAGGGGCCGGGCAGGGTTTGCCCCCCCAACTGGCCCGAAGGACCTTAACTTGAGGGCAAAAGAGAAAATATGTGGCGATCGATGCCGAACTCGCGCGCGGCAGCGCGCGCGAAGCGAAATTTCCAGCGGCGAGCAGTTCGGTGTGGCCTCTCGGGCCATAACACCGTGGATCCGGGACGGCTCTCTCATAGCAGCCCATAATAACATGTTATGGGTGTTATGGGTGGTATGGGGAGAGCCGCCTGGGATCCATGGCGTACGGTAACGCGCGTAACATGGTTATGGGCTGCTATGCCCCGAGAGCCATAAGACCATAACAATAACTGTGTCAGGGGTGCAAGTATCGACCTCTGTACCTCTGGCTTGTCAGCCGCCCCACCGAGGGCACCATGAAGTACAGCGATCGCCACCTCGCTGGCCTCTCCGCAAGGCCCCCCGCGACCGCGTCGAACTCATCGGCGCGCGGGCTCTCTCGGCTACGGGACCGGCCCCAGCTTCGGCTGAGGGCTGACAAGCTGCCGAGCCCAAATCACTGTGAGAGTCGTGATTTCTTGTGTTGGTTTTCTAAAATCTCTCTCTCTCTCTCTCTCACGCGAGGTATGCACCTCCCCGCTGGGCGCTGGCGACCTTGGCAGGCCTGGGCCGCACATGGACATGGGCCGTGCGCACGGGGGCCAATGCCCTGTCGCTCCCCGGATCAGGCTTGCTGCTCCTTCGCCGTGCTCAGTCCTCGATGAAGCCGACATAGACATATGCCGCAGTGAAGCATGCGGGTAGCAGGTTGGCTGTCATGGGGCCGCCGCCCATGACGTTCGCGAGGATCATGAGGAGCATAGGCACGATATTGAGCTGGCAGTACTCCTTGGCGAGCCCGTTCCTCGCGCAGATGAACTTGCCGACGGCCCAGCCCACAACTGCCGAGCCCAGCATCTTGTCCGCCCGGCCCTGGTTCAGGTTGAGCCAGAGCAG
>NW_005195958.1:0-1289 GCF_000372725.1 Emiliania huxleyi CCMP1516 | reverse complement strand
ACCCAGGTATCAACCTGACAACGCGCACAAAAACACGAGAGTAATACTGTTCAAGAAGAAATTTAACAAACAAAACAGGCTTGTGAAGAAGCAGCGCACCCATAACGCGCTACACGCGGACCCTCAGGCTGCTGGAGCGAGAGCTGAGCGGGAGTACGGGACGTCGGCCAGCAGGTCTCGGATGGCACCAAGCCGTGACTGAAGGCTGCCCTCGAGCGGCTCCAACTCCAGCATCTCTTCGGCTTTTCTTCGATCAGACGTAGGAGCGGCAGCTGCTCGTCCAGCTCAAGTGCCGCGCGGATGCCGTCCGCCTCCCGCAGGAGCCCGTGTAGCGTCGCCAAGATTCGGTCGCAGGCGCCAATCAATGGCGGGTGTAGCGGTAGGTCAAGGAGCTCGTTCGCAGCCCTGATTGTAGTCAGGATAGCAGGCTCCGCGGGGACGGGGATGCCAAGCACCATCTGGATGAGGCAGCTATTCTGCGCGAGACCGAGCGGCCAGCCCCGCGGATCGCTGCCCGGGAAGTGGATTCTGGTGCACACGGTGCGCGCCGGGGGGGTTGGTGGTGCCGGGGGGCGGGTGGTGCGCACGGCTCCGAGCGCGAGCAGCGCGTCGGCGCCGACTCGGAGCATGGCTGCTCGAGCGGCCGACGTGGAGTGTCGGCCCTGCGCGAGCGTGCGCGCTCCAGCAGCACGCCGACCAGCACGAGCGCCACTGCGTTTTGACGCAGGTGGCGATGTCCAGCAGCACGCTGCTTTCCTCGGTCCGCAGCACACTGCCGTAGACGGAGAGCCGGCCGAAGATGGCATCCGCCATGGGCGGCGAAAAGCCGGTGGGGGCCGGTGAGGCGGCGAGATTCGTTGCGAGATACGGTTCGCGCCCAAAACCAAGTTTGGACGCTCTGGGGACGCGCAGCAAACCAATTCATTGGAAAGGGGGCTACTGGGGGTGAACCTTCTTTTCTAGACCGGAAGGATTGAGAGCAGCCTCGCTCTCAATCCTAGAAGTCGAAGGATTGTGAGCAGCACTCCTCGCAATCGTAGCATCTCTGTGCGATTGCTAGCACCCACGCTCGCAATCCTACATCTTCTAGGACTAAGAGCAGCTCCGCTCCCAAGGTGACTGGTGACGCCTACGACTACTACCAGCGCGCTCGCAATCCGAGCAAAGTCTAGGATTGCGAGCAGCACTGCTCGCAATCCTAGCAACATGCCTCCGATTGCGAGCAGTAGCGCTCGCAATCCTACATCTTGTAGGACTATGAGCGGCGACGCGTACGAAGGCTACTATTG
>NW_005195959.1:0-1289 GCF_000372725.1 Emiliania huxleyi CCMP1516 | reverse complement strand
AGCATACACAGGCTTCTCTGACATGCGTTTGTTTGAGCTTGAGGCTATTTGTGAGAACTATTTGGCTAGATGTCGCCGAAGTGCGCTCAAGAAGCAGCAACGAGAATCGGAAGAGGAGGATGCTGAGGCGGCGATTGCTGAGCATGAGGAGGATCGATCGCCCGCCGCGCAGGCGAAGAAAATTTGGGCGCGAGCGCCGTATATCGCGTGCCATGGCCGACTTAGCCGGTGTAAGAGGCTCCCGCTGATCTTAGACCGCGTAAGCACTCCAGCGTGGCTAGCCACACTTAGACCCGTTAAGCCGCGAGGCTCAGAACTTAGACTACTACCCAACCAGTTATGTAGGTGAAGAACAGGCTCGGATAAATAAAATAAATACATCTCCAGGAGAGAGATGGCGCGACGCACGGACACACACACAGAGAGAGGGACACAGACAACAGCGAGCGCGCACCCCGCCCCGCTCGCAGCGCATGCACATGCATGCATCACACAGCACACACACAGGCACGCTCGGACTCGACGGCCTGCGATGGCGATCACGTGATAAAAAGAATTCAACAACCCCTCCCACTCACAACAAAAGCACGGAACGCGAGAGGGAAAACGAGAAAAGAATGTTTCCGTCCTTCCTTCGCGCGCGCTTGAACGGGCAGTTCTCAAGACATTGCACACAGAGTGCCGCGCGAGAGTTCTCAAGAGACGAGCCTCTCTCAAAAAGCACACGGGGCACGACGAGCGCGGTGACTGCACACAGAAGAGAGCCTTGAAAAGTCTCCTAAGCCTTCAACCAAAAAAGAAAGCTTGTTGCATATCGGTCTTGTTTATGCCCATGCATCACACACACAGCACACACACAGGCACGCTCGGACTCGACGGCCTGCGATGGCGATCACGTGATAAAAAGAATATTACCATCACTCCCTCTCACAACACACGGCACGGAAAACGCGAGAGGAAAACCGAGAAAAAGAATTTTGCCTTGGCGCGCTTGAACAACAACCACACGAGCACACGGTGTTCGGCTCTCTTGTCTCTCTGTCTCTCTCGTCTCTCGTCTCGGTCTCGTTGCCTCCCTCGCCTCCGCCACGTTGCCACCGTGCCACCCCGGCCTCGCCGCCGCCGGCCTCACCGCCGCCGCCCAGTCTCTGTTGAGCCCGCCGCCACCGCCTCCGCCGCACACACCTGCGCCCTTGTCCCTCCAGGCACGCCACCGCTGCGCGTCGACATGGCGTCGGACCTCAAGGATGTCACCAACAAGATGGCGGCAGTCAACGTCGGAGACGGCA
>NW_005195960.1:0-1289 GCF_000372725.1 Emiliania huxleyi CCMP1516 | reverse complement strand
AAATGTGTGAAATTACAGCGGCAGCACGAGGACGAGGCGAGCTGGTCGACGCGGTCGTGGCTGTCGCTGCAGGCCCAGCGCATGTCAGTCGCGCTGCAGCTCGCGGCGGCGGAAGAGATTGCGACCGAGCTCAGGCTCGCCGCGGCGTCGGAGGACGCCGCCGTCGCCTAGACTCCCCTGCGTCACTAGGTGCCTCCCCGTCTTTGTAGCCTGGCGTTTGTTTGTGCCCCGTTTGTGCCGCGTCCCGTGCCCCCGAGTTCATTTTATAAAATTACAGCTAAAATCTTGCAAAAATGCGCTCCAGAGCTCTAAAATCTTGGTCTAAAATCTGAAAATCGCCGGCCTGCGGCCGGCCTCTAAAATCTTAAATTCGGCGGACTTGTATGTGGAGGGTCACAGCTTAGGCTGTACGAGGTTTTCCTCTCGCACCCCGTCTGTTTTCCCTTTCCTTTTTCTCTACAGCACCCTCTCTTTTCCTCTCTATTTTCCCGAGAAAACTCCGTGGAAATCGTCAAATTTTTGGCTCTGAGCCGAGTCTGAGGCTGGTTTGGGCCCAAAATCAGCCACATTTTAGGCCAAATCGTCAAAATGCCGGGAATTTTGCGGAGAACCCGTGTAGACCTGGAAATTACCCTGCGACCGCCTGGGTATTTTGTCGATTCCTCAATTTTGCCTCAGATTTTGCCCCAGACCAGCTCTCAGACTCAGGGAAACTCGCGAGTTTCCAGAATGGAGCACCAAACACCCTCTGTTTTCCCTGGAAATTTCCGGCAACGCAAAGTGCTGGGGACCCTCTGTTTTCCTTTTTGTTTTCCGGAAACCTCGTACAGGCCAAGTCACAGCATGTGGACTATGGAATGACTACGTCGACGAGCTAGCTGCTCGCGGCAGGCAGGGTGACAGAGGCTCAAACGCTGCCGAGTGGGCGGACGACGCCCTCCCGCCCGACGGACACTCCCGACGAGGGAAGCAACGCGGAGGGGGGCGCCCCCCGGCCCCGCAAGGCGCGCGATACACAGACAAGCTCTGCCAGCACAATGCCAACTGGGCGACGCAGAAGATCTGCCAGCGCTGTGCTTCGAGAATGGATCAAACGAGGCACGGCGGAACACTCCCTTTGTTCTCTTCTCTTAAAATCGCGGGCATTACGAAAAAACAATTTTTCAGTCAGCTGCCGCGAAACGCCTCCGACCTCTTGTGTCTCGAGCGCCTATGAGGGTATGTCACATGGTGATGGGAATGGGTGGTCGATCTGTCGCCCCCCCGGGCGGCCTGGCGGGCAAGCAGGG
>NW_005195961.1:0-1289 GCF_000372725.1 Emiliania huxleyi CCMP1516 | reverse complement strand
GGACGGGACACGAGACACGCGAGTGAGAGGAGCGTCAAAAGAGAGCTGAGAAACACCGCTCACCGGTGAGTTGATACAAACTTTGTTATGACCCCCCCCCCCCAATGAACACACCAGCGAGGGAGGGCGAGACGATCGAGGGGTCCCGTACCACGCGGAATCGACCCTATCCAGTGCTCAAGTGCTCAAGCCTCAACCTTGTTATATGAGAAGAAAATACGTCCTAATGGCGCTGTCTGTGCGCTGGTCGGTGAGAGGTTGAAGTGCGAGCCCTGGAGGCCCTGGGGATGGGGGGAGACTACCCGCGGGCCTAGAAGGCCCGCGCGCAGGGGGGTGGGACATTGAGACCGGTCATGAATGTTCTAGCTGTCGCCCTTTAGGGCGACATGATGGTGTTTTGTCGCGAGGGGAACAGTGCGCGACACGCATGTTGCGAGCTGCGTTGTTGATGTTTTGCGCGTCGCCACAGACGGCGGCGCGCGAGAGCTGTTGCGAATGGTGCTGGGCGAAGCCCCGGGCGCTGCCGGAGGCTGTGCCGTAGTCGGTGCGGTCGACGGCGCTCGGGCTGCCGAGAGCAGGCGCACATCGCTTCCAGGGAGGGGCGCGCGCTTCTACTCACGCCCCCCCCCTGCATGTGGTGAAGCCTGAAGCCTCTGGGGGGGTCGGACCCCCCCCCCTAGCATGTGGTGGGCACCCCCCAGCAGTTTGTGGGCTAGGAATAGCCGCCAGAGAGCCGATTTTGCCCCCAAAGTTGTGAAATCGTGGCTAAAACTCCAATATCTTGGATAATCTGACCAGTCTCAAGGCTCATGTAGCTCCAAAGGATGATCTTCCCCTCGAAAATGCTGCGAAATGAGGTGTAAAATCAAGGGCCCGGAGGGCCTGACCACGAGTCTCTGGGGGGTCCTCGTCCATGACCCCCCCCCCCCAGCATGTGGGGGAGGCGCTGGGGGGGTCGGGACCCCCCCCCTAGCATGTGGTGAAGGTGCTGGGGGGGGTCGGGACCCCCCCCCTAACATGCGGTGAAAGTGCTGGGGGGGGGGGGGACCCCCCCCGGACCCTCTAGAGAGTCGGGGACAGGGCCCCCCGCCCCGGGAATTAATAGCCCCTTTTCTCGCGGGCTCTCGGGGTTTGGCTAAAACAGAGACCCAGCCGCCCAGGGGACCCCAGCGACACATTAGAGGATGGATGCTTGGGGGCCCGAGCCCCCATCTTGGACTGTAAGGGGAGTATTTGCAACCGGGAGGTTGGCGCCGCCCCTAAACCGCCGCCGCCGCCCTTCCGAGGGC
>NW_005195962.1:0-1289 GCF_000372725.1 Emiliania huxleyi CCMP1516 | reverse complement strand
ACGTCCCCCGCACCCTCGAGGCGAGCAAGCGCCTAAGGTAAGGTAAAGGTGAGGTAAACTTCTCCACACACACGAGGTGGTGGGGCAAGGGGGGGCAACCCTCGCGTCTCCACGTCTAACGACAGGAGCCCCACGGCATTCAAAGTGCAAGGCCCGGTGCGCGTGGGTGAGCGGTGTGTGTGTGTGTGTGTGTGTGTGTGTGTGTGTGTGTGTGTGTGTGAGTGTGTGTGTGTGTGTGCGTGAGTATGTGTGTGTGTGTGTCTCACGTCACTGCATCCTCCGCCGGTTCCTCCCGTCGCCTCTTCTTTGTTCGAATGTTTTTCAATCCATCCTGCAAGAAGCCCTCCCATGTAGCTAGCGTTCTTGGGGAATGTCTCGAAATGGCCAGCAGGCGCTGTCTGCTCACGGTCTGTGCGGGCCGCTCGTCCTCCTCGCCCTTCTTTGGTCCTCCGGTCCCTCCCCTCCACCATGGCATTCTCGGCACTTCGTTATCCATGCGCCTCCCCCTGCCTTTTCGCATCGTGCCGTTCCCCCTCCATTGGGTGACCTCCATGAAGTGTACACCTGGGCTTGCTCCTCCTCGGTCTCCAAACGTGAAACGACATGCAACATGGAGTGTCGGGAAATAATTTTTGCCTATCCGACAGTCAGATTAAAGAGATAGATTTAAGTCAGGACTCAGGTGTCCGCCCACCGCATCAAAGTCAAACGCAATCTGTGGCATCCTCGCAAGTCGCATCGGGGGGGCCGGGTGCCCCCCTTTCACTGCCAAGATTCATCCCCCCCCCCCCCCCCGCCCTCATGCCGGCGCCACGTGGTACGTCAGCACGAGATCCTCCTCCTCCTGCCGAGGGGCAACGGGGGAGCGGCGGCTGTGGCCCGCGGACAGGCGGGAAGACTCCAGGGCCGGCCTCTCCTTGCGATGGAGGGGCTTTCGCGCATCTCGTCGCATCTCGTCGCGTCTCGTCGCGTCTCGTCGCGTCTCGGCGCATCTCGGCGCAATCTCGGCGCATCTCGGCGCATCTCGCGCCTTCCAGTGGATCCGCGCGATCGCGTCCAGCGTCAGGTGCGCCTCGAGGGCGACATCGCGGCAATAGACCTCGATCCGCGAGACGCCGCTGCCCGCCGCTATCGACAGGTGAGACGAGGTGGTGATGAAGAGTCACTACTGAATTAAGGTCGGGCGCGCGAGACGCCGCTGCCCGCCGCGCCGTCGCCTCCCTCGGCAGCTCCGGCAGACAGGCGCATCTTCTTGGCGAGGTACCTGGGGGGGAGGATTGGCAAGCCAG
>NW_005195963.1:0-1289 GCF_000372725.1 Emiliania huxleyi CCMP1516 | reverse complement strand
GAGGGGAATTTGGGCTGTGTGTGGTGTGGACACGGACGCTGTCGCTCGATTTCTTATTCAGCTTCCATAGAGCTCTAAGGGAACTCCGTGATATGCTGTTATCCCGTTAGTAAGAGAGAGTTAGAGAGAGATTTTTTTTGTTTTGAGAGTTAGTATGAATGAGTCGGCTCGATCGAGATGCGCAAATGGATGGGGTGAAAGAAGAACGTGCAAGACTCATCCGTGGCGGCGTGAGTAAGTATGTAGGCAGATAGAGAGAGTGTAGAGCGACGCTGTATAGAGCTGTACAGATGTACTCGCTCGAGTAGAGCGGCTCTCTGATGAGCTGTGTGTATGAGGATAGAGGCTGTAGAGCTCTACAGAGACGATCGAGGGGTCCCGTACCATGCGGAATCGACCCTATCAAGTGCTCAAGTGCTCAAGGGCGGGAAGCGCTGCCAACTGAGCGATAGGGAAAAGTTGAAGGACGTACGACTGCCAAGGGGGCACGCCTCCTTCGGCAGGACATTCGGCAGGACGTCTCCGCCACCGGCGCCGCGCCAGCCGCCGGCCTTGCCACCCGCACCGCTGCCACAGCAAGTCAAGGAGGTTCTCTCCATGTGCATCGTCCTGGCCAGGGAGAGGTACAGCAAACATGGCGAGATCGATGCTGCAGCCATCCGAAGCACGATCGCTGGTGACCTTTTGGCAACATTCCCCCCCTTTGTACGCGTGACCTCAAGCACGGGCTGCGACCTGCACAACGAGAAGCGCCAGACCAGCAAAGGCGACCTTGTGACGGCGCCTCTGGGAACTGAGCTGGTTGGCGACAACATCTCTGCTAGCCTGGTCGCCACGAATGTCACGACAGCGGTCGTCTCTGTCACGCTCCTAGACTTTACCAGCTCTCCATCGCTGCTCCACAAAATGTGCGATACCATGATAAAAAGAGCCCTGCCCGGTGAGGTGGAGGGCGACCAATGGTGGAACCTGTTCTACCTGCTGTGCTACCCTTCAGCTAAAGCGGTGGACTACCTGCTGATTGGGGCAGCGAAGCACCTTGTATCACCCGACCTGGATATGACTGTCGCCGCGGTCCGGGTGTTGGATGCGGATTGGAGAGTCACATCGCCCCGTTGGCGAACATCCGATTTCGCATGGCTGGTTCTATGGCTGCTGCCGATCTGGGCGGCAGTGCTCTTGCCTGCGGTCGTTGTCTGTAGAGCAGCATTGGGCCACAGACGTGCAGCGGTGCTGCAGGAGCTGGAACGCGCCTTGGACGCGATCGAGGTGGACAAGAACCGAAACCG
>NW_005195964.1:8926-17516 GCF_000372725.1 Emiliania huxleyi CCMP1516 | reverse complement strand
CGGGCCAGTGCAGAATTCCACCGCCACTTCGCGGTCGCAGCGCTGTTGTCGCCCAAAACGCCGCTATGTACCTTTTCGGGCAAACCATCGAGCTGTATGTCGATTTCGACTTGACGGCGGCATGGAGGCATGATGCCTCCATGCCGCCGTCAAGTTGGAGCCAGTCTGCGGCGACCACAGCGCTCAGAAAGGTACATAGCGAGCTTTTCAGAGTCAAGCGATTGCGCGAAATCCCACACTGGTGGATTTTGGGGCGCTGTGGGCCCCCTAGTCGCAGGTCGGGCGGGGACCTGTTCCTTTTTACCCATCTCCTAGCAGAGGTGTCCGTTTTATTTATTTATGTATTTCACCGGTCAGGGGGAGCCAGGCCCCACGCGCAGCGCGGCCGTGTTGTCGATCTTGATGATGGTCGGGCCCTTGGGCTTGTAGCCGAGCGACGCGAGGAGCGAGCGCAGGTGGACCGCCTCGCAAGCCGCCAGCGTGCCGGCAGAGATCTCGGCCTCGAATGTCGAGAGGGAGATGTGACCCTGCTTCTTGGAGAAGTACGAGACGATCGCGGTGCCGATCTTGAAGGTGTTGAAGACCGACGACCGCGCAGCCGTCTAGTCTACGGCCACACACACACACATAGTGTCCTTACCACCCCTGGACTGCATCTGCGCAGTTTCGTACCGCTGCGGCGCGGTTTTGCAAAAACCGTTCTGCAGCGGCGCGGTTTTGCCCTTCACCCGCAGCCTGGATTGATAGTCATTGTGGGTGTGGGGGCCGCGGGCCAGGACTTTTGTTTGAACAAAGTTTTGACAGTACATTTCTGTCGGGCCTTGGAACAGCTTGTGAGTGGTCACTGAAGACCTTCACAGTTGGTAGCGGCGGGGCAACGATCCCCGGGACATTACGACAACATGTCGTCGACGGACAAGCTGGTGATTCCGGCCTACAAACAGAGCTCCGAGCGGGAGTTCAACGAGTGGTTCCGCAACCTGCGGACCGCGGCGAAGCACACAAGTACCTCCTCGACATCATCGAGGTGGGCACCATCCGGCCGGGCGCGGAGCGCGAGGCCGAGGCGGTCGCGCTGCACGTGCGCTACAAGAACATCGGCACTGCGGACGGCCTCATCCCGGCCATGATCGACAAGTTCTTCAAGGACCTGTCGGTGACTCTGTCGCGCCAACTCTACGGTGCGCTGCAGAACGCCGTCAAGGACGACGACACGCTCGCCGAGATGTTGGCGGACGAGGACGCCGACCACTACGACGACATCAAGAAGGGCATCGCGGCGATCAAGTCGCTCATCGAGTCGGAGGACACGAACTCCAAGAACGTGCGCACGAAGGCGCTGCGCGCGGATCTCGAGAAGGCGTACTCCCCCGACGCTCTCAAGGACCTCACGTCCGCGAGCCTCGCCAAGTTCAAGACGGGCATCGAGCAGGCGAACAAGTTGCTCAAGGACTCCCAGTGGCACCTCCCCGACGAGGTGATCGAGGAATACATCCTCGACGCGATCGCCGCCAAGGGGGCCACGCTCGGCGCAAACATGCGCGTGCAGATCGGCATACAGCGCCAACTCGCCGCGCAATCGGGCAAGACGTACGGCCTCAAGGCGTCCACGCTCGCGATGCAGGGCATCCTCGACCAAGACAACGCGGACCGCGCCAACGAGGCCAAGGCGGCTGCGCAGGCGGCGTTCGAGGCGGAGATTGCCTCGCAAGGCGTGCTCAAGGAGAAGCTCGCGGCCGCCGAGTCCCAGGTCGCCGCTCTCCAGGCGCAGATCAAGTCCGACAAGGGCGGCGGGGACCGCGGCGGCCGCGCAGCCGCTGGGCGCAAGCCGTGCCCCCACTGCAATGGGTTGCACGGTGGCAAGTGCATCGGCGACCTCATCTGCAAGGGGGTCCCTGTCGCCAGGTGCTCGAGGAACTCCCCGACCGCATCGACCACGAGACGAAGGTGCGCATGGCCCAGTCCTCGTACAAGAAGGTGTGCGCCAAGTCCCCCGGCCGCACCCTCCCGCACGACCCCTTCAAGAAGTCGGACTCCACCGCGACCGACCACGAGGAGGTGCGGGCGGCGCTGGCCGACTCTGTCACCCGCACGTTCGACCCGGACGGCATCGTCGGCGGCTTTGTCGCTGGCGTCGGCACCGACCAGGTCGAGGACACCTTCCCCGACTCCAACCCCACCGACACGCCCGCCATCCTCAAGGCCAAGACGGCGGCGCGCAATGCGGCGGAGGCACGGGCGCGCGGCGGGCTGTGGGTCAAGTTCACCTCGTTCGTCACCGCGCTGCCTCGCCCGTACATCGGCGCTTCCATCCTACTCGTCCTGCTCGCGTGCCTCATCCCGGTCTACATGGGCTCGCCTGCCTCGATCGGCACGCCTGTGGCCGACGCCGTGGACGAGCCCTCGAACATGGGCGTGATGGTCGAGTCCGTCACCGCACTACCCCTCGAGCTGTCCACCGGGCCGGCGACTGGCTCAGGTGGCGGAGCAGAGTACGCCATCGAGGAGGACCCGCTCCAGCCGATCTACCGCAAAGTCGCGGGCGACATGTTCCGCGCGGTGAATGACATCGACGTGCCCAAGACGGTCCCGCTCGTCCTCTCATACACGTGCATCATGCTCGCCATGTACGTGGCGCGCATGGACGCGATGCAGGCACACGCGCTTGTCGGGCATGTCAAGGTCGTCGACGCGTACGACACGACCGCCGGTGTGAACATGCCGGGATCGTATGCCGCTGGCGTCGACTCCAAGGCGGGCATGAACATGTTCCCGACGCCCGACTACTTCCCTCACGGGTGGCGCGAGCCCGAGAAGCCCATCTACATCCGCTGCGCAAACAACGACTACCTCAAGGCGAAGGGCGTCGGCACCGCGTACGCCTTCGCGCTGGCTGACCCGACCAAGCCGCAGGACACCAAGGTTGTGAACACCGAGTGGGTGAACGCGCTGTACGCGCCCGGACTCGCCATGCCTCTCGTCAGCGTCAAGGAGTGCAAGGCGCAGAACATCGTGGTCCGCTTCGACCTCTGCCCACCACGCTTCAACTACCCCTCCGGGCAGACCATCTACTTCGGGGAGGACTTCAACATCCACCTGATGCCGCTCGGCGCATCCGTCGGCGCCAACGCCGCCAAGGCCATCGTGCGCGGCAAGCCGGGGCGGCGCCCGACGGATGGCACCTTCTGGCGGCACGCCCTGTGCATCTCCGGCGACGCGCTAAAGGACCTCAGCAAGATCGCGGACGGCGTGCCAGACCTCTCCAAGATGGACCGCAACGAGGGCCTCGACGACGCCGCGCTGCAGGCGAACGCCAAGTACCACGCGCGGCGCAGCACCGGCCGGCCACTGGCCACTCGCTTCGGGGGCTCGTCGCACTACGACCTCTGGTCGCCCAAGGGTGTGGTAGGCGTCGATGGGCACTGCTACGCACTCATGGTCGTCGACGAGCACACCAGCACCATCACGCCGTACATCCTGCAGACCAAGGGCCAGACGCCTGCCTACCTGCGCAAGTACTTCGCCGAGAACGAGGGAAAGGACGGCCACACGTTCCGCGGAGGAGTTGCGTTCTGCGACAACGAGGTCGTCCTCAACTCCAGCGCCGTGCGCGAGCTCTGCCTCAAGTACGGCATCACCCTCCGCAACAGCTGCCCCTACGAGCCGTGGCAGAATGGGGCGTGCGAGCGTGCGAACGCTACCTGCGGCAGGATCGTGCGGGAGATGATGGCGCGCGCAGGGGGGCATGGCGCCGCCCAGCTCTACCAGTACTGGGGCTACGCCTGGGTGTACGCGGCCACCATCGCCAACGCCACCTTCGCCGTGCGCGACACCGGCAAGTCAGCGTACGAGCTCAAGACCGGGCAGCGCCCCAAGATGAACATGTTCTACCCGTGGGCGTGCAAGATGATCGTCAAGTCGCCCCCCCACCTTGTGGCGAACGGTGTCTCACCCACGGGCGAGATGGCGGCCTTCCTCGGCATCTCGCGCACTTCGCCCGGCTGGAAGTACGTCATCACCGAGGGTCCGCGCAAGGGGCACATCGGCACCACCACGCAGGCGACATTCTGCGTCAACGAGCTCTGGAACGGCATCGAATACCGTGCTCCTACCTCCGACCTCACCCCGACGGACATCGAGGGCGCGTGGCCGGAGCCTGTGACCGCGGACGAGACGCCCGACGAGTCGGACAAGGCTACGCTCGACAACAACGTGACCCGCGGCGACTCCGTCTTCCTCCCCACCACCGACAACCACGCCGGGGGGCTGACCCTCGACGAGGAGGTGGTGATCATGCCAGACCCGGCCAACGACGGCAACGTCAACCCGCCCGCAGCGGGTGCGCCTGCACCGCGCACCACCCGCAGCCGCGGCGGCGTCTCGACGGGCGAGTACAACAACATGCTCAACGCCCGCCTCGCCGCCAATGCCACGCCCTTCGGCATCTGGGCGGCTGCGGCGGCCGCATCCCCATCGTCGTCGGTCTACCGCAACACCACGGACCAGTGCGTCGCGTACATGTCGAGCGTGGACGGCCAGATCATGCCCATGCCGGACAACATCGTGCCCAAGCACTACAAGGACATCGCCAACATCCGCGACCCCAAGCTGCGCGACGCGTGGTACAAGGCGTATGACACCGAGTTCCTCGGCCTCATCCAGAACGGCACGCTCAAGCCCATGCGCCGCCCCGCCAAGGTGCGCGTCCTCCCGCTGAAGGAGATCGCCTCCCGGAAGTCCGACGGCCGGTGCAAGTGGCGCGGCTGTGTCATGGGCAACCTGATGCGGCCCGGCGTCGACTTCACCAAGACCTTCGCGAGCGTCGTCCGCTACGGCACGACCCGCACCGTGCTCAACGTGGCCGCGCAGGAGGACATGGAACTCATCACGTGCGACCAGCCCATGGCGTACACCTGGGCGGAGCGCGGGGAGGGCGAGACCTGGTACTGCGAGATGCCGAAGGGGCTCAAGGGCAAGCCCGACTACTGCTACATCGACCCCATCACCGGCGAGGAGAAGGACATGGTGTGCGAGGTCGGCAACCTCTACGGCGCACCATCCGCAGGTAACGCTTGGTGGAACCACGTCAAGTCCATCAACAAGGCGTTTCCTGGGCTCGTTCAGTCCGAGGCGGACCCGAGCTGCTTCACCCTCACCCGCAACAGCACGAAACTCATCGTCGTCATCTACGTGGACGACTTCGGCATCTTCCACTCCGGGACCACCGCTGGCAGGGCGCTCGCGCACGAGTACATCGAGCACTTCAACAAGCACGTCGGCAAGCCGCTCAAGGTCCACGAGGGAAAGGTGCACGAGTTCCTCGGGCTCAACATCACCAAGACGCAGACCGGTTTCAAGCTGTCTGCCAGCAAGTACATCGACACGCTGCGCGCGCGCTTCTTCCCGTCAGGCGTCACGCACGCGGGCTACAAGGTGCCCGCGGACAAGGACCTCCCGTCCATTGTCATCAGCGCAGCCGAGAAGAAGACCGCGCCCGACCCGCAGCTCCTCCAGCGCTGCCAGTGCCTCATCGGCAGCCTCATGTTCGCCACCAACGCGCGCCCCGACATCCAGTACACCGTCTCGCAGCTGGCGCGCTGCATGGCTTGGCCCGACGCGAACATCGAGGCCGCCGCCGAGCGCTGCCTCATCTACCTCATCGGCACGCAGGACCTCGGCCTCCACTACGAGCGCGTCGCCGACCCCAAGCTCTTCGGCTGCTCCGACGCGAACTGGTGCACCCGCCAGAGCACCTCCGGCTGCGCCTTCAAGATCGGCACCGCGATCATCTCGTACTTCTCCAAGAAGCAGGGTCACATCTCCCTCTCGACATTCGAGGCCGAGATCTCTGCCGGCACGCTGGCGGCTTGCGAGGCGGTCCACCTGCGCTCGCTCCTCGCGTCGCTCGGCTACAAGCCCAAGGGCCCGACCGTCATCAAGATCGACAACACGGCCGCGCTGCGCGTCGCCGAGGACCCGGTCATGCACGACAAGACGAAGCACATCCTGCGCAAGGAGCTCAAGATTCGCGAGCTCGTCGAGTCCGGGGAGGTCAAGGTCGAGTACGTCGAGAGCCTCAAGAACTTCGCCGACTTCTTCACCAAGCCGCTCCCGCGCAAGGAGTTCGAGTCGTTCCGCAAGGAGATCATGAACGACACCGCCTAGGGCGGCACAGAGGGGAAACGCCGACTTCCCCTTCATCAAATGTAGTCGACAACCGGCAGTATGGGCGCTCCTGGAGCTCCCCGAGTCACTTGTATGTTCGTCCTCCACCCTTGAGGAGGCTGCGCAATTGTGCGCGCGATAGTAGGAGATGTAGGAGTCGTCTAGCTTCTTCAGATCCTCAGCCTCGCTACCCGATGCGAGGATGGGGGGCTGTTGAAGACCGACGACCGCGCAGCCGTCTAGTCTACGGCCACACACACACACATAGTGTCCTTACCACCCCTGGACTGCATCTGCGCAGTTTCGTACCGCTGCGGCGCGGTTTTGCAAAAACCGTTCTGCAGCGGCGCGGTTTTGCCCTTCACCCGCAGCCTGGATTGATAGTCATTGTGGGTGTGGGGGCCGCGGGCCAGGACTTTTGTTTGAACAAAGTTTTGACAGTACATTTCTGTCGGGCCTTGGAACAGCTTGTGAGTGGTCACTGAAGACCTTCACAGAAGGCGCAGCCGGAGGTGCTCTGGCGGGTGCACCAGTTCGCGTCGGAGCAGCCGAAGAGCTTGGGGTCGGCGACGCGCTCGTAGTGGAGGCCGAGGTCCTGCGTGCCGATGAGGTAGATGAGGCAGCGCTCGGCGGCAGCCTCGATGTTCGCGTCGGGCCAAGCCATGCAGCGCGCCAGCTGCGAGACGGTGTACTGGATGTCGGGGCGCGCGTTGGTGGCGAACATGAGGCTGCCGATGAGGCACTGGCAGCGCTGGAGGAGCTGCGGGTCGGGCGCGGTCTTCTTCTCGGCTGCGCTGATGACGATGGACGGGAGGTCCTTGTCCGCGGGCACCTTGTAGCCCGCGTGCGTGACGCCTGACGGGAAGAAGCGCGCGCGCAGCGTGTCGATGTACTTGCTGGCAGACAGCTTGAAACCGGTCTGCGTCTTGGTGATGTTGAGCCCGAGGAACTCGTGCACCTTTCCCTCGTGGACCTTGAGCGGCTTGCCGACGTGCTTGTTGAAGTGCTCGATGTACTCGTGCGCGAGCGCCTTGCCAGCGGTGGTCCCGGAGTGGAAGATGCCGAAGTCGTCCACGTAGATGACGACGATGAGTTTCGTGCTGTTGCGGGTGAGGACGAAGCAGCTCGGGTCCGCCTCGGACTGAACGAGCCCAGGAAACGCCTTGTTGATGGACTTGACGTGGTTCCACCAAGCGTTACCTGCGGATGGTGCGCCGTAGAGGTTGCCGACCTCGCACACCATGTCCTTCTCCTCGCCGGTGATGGGGTCGATGTAGCAGTACTCGGGCTTGCCCTTGAGCCCCTTCGGCATCTCGCAGTACCAGGTCTCGCCCTCCCCGCGCTCCGCCCAGGTGTACGCCATGGGCTGGTCGCACGTGATGAGTTCCATGTCCTCCTGCGCGGCCACGTTGAGCACGGTGCGGGTCGTGCCGTAGCGGACGACGCTCGCGAAGGTCTTGGTGAAGTCGACGCCGGGCCGCATCAGGTTGCCCATGACACAGCCGCGCCACTTGCACCGGCCGTCGGACTTCCGGGAGGCGATCTCCTTCAGCGGGAGGACGCGCACCTTGGCGGGGCGGCGCATGGGCTTGAGCGTGCCGTTCTGGATGAGGCCGAGGAACTCGGTGTCATACGCCTTGTACCACGCGTCGCGCAGCTTGGGGTCGCGGATGTTGGCGATGTCCTTGTAGTGCTTGGGCACGATGTTGTCCGGCATGGGCATGATCTGGCCGTCCACGCTCGACATGTACGCGACGCACTGGTCCGTGGTGTTGCGGTAGACCGACGACGATGGGGATGCGGCCGCCGCAGCCGCCCAGATGCCGAAGGGCGTGGCATTGGCGGCGAGGCGGGCGTTGAGCATGTTGTTGTACTCGCCCGTCGAGACGCCGCCGCGGCTGCGGGTGGTGCGCGGCGCAGGCGCACCCGCTGCGGGCGGGTTGACGTTGCCGTCGTTGGCCGGGTCTGGCATGATCACCACCTCCTCGTCGAGGGTCAGCCCCCCGGCGTGGTTGTCGGTGGTGGGGAGGAAGACGGAGTCGCCGCGGGTCACGTTGTTGTCGAGCGTAGCCTTGTCCGACTCGTCGGGCGTCTCGTCCGCGGTCACAGGCTCCGGCCACGCGCCCTCGATGTCCGTCGGGGTGAGGTCGGAGGTAGGAGCACGGTACTCGATGCCGTTCCAGAGCTCGTTGACGCAGAATGTCGCCTGCGTGGTGGTGCCGATGTGCCCCTTGCGCGGACCCTCGGTGATGACGTACTTCCAGCCGGGCGAAGTGCGCGAGATGCCGAGGAAGGCCGCCATCTCGCCCGTGGGTGAGACACCGTTCGCCACAAGGTGGGGGGGCGACTTGACGATCATCTTGCACGCCCACGGGTAGAACCTGTTCATCTTGGGGCGCTGCCGGTCTTGAGCTCGTACGCTGAC
>NW_005195964.1:5941-8826 GCF_000372725.1 Emiliania huxleyi CCMP1516 | reverse complement strand
CACTCACAAGCTGTTCCAAGGCCCGACAGAAATGTACTGTCAAAACTTTGTTCAAACAAAAGTCCTGGCCCGCGGCCCCCACACCCACAATGACTATCAATCCAGGCTGCGGGTGAAGGGCAAAACCGCGCCGCTGCAGAACGGTTTTTGCAAAACCGCGCCGCAGCGGTACGAAACTGCGCAGATGCAGTCCAGGGGTGGTAAGGACACTATGTGTGTGTGTGTGGCCGTAGACTAGACGGCTGCGCGGTCGTCGGTCTTCAACACATCGAGCTGGCGAACAAGTTCCTCAAGGGCTCCCAGTGGCACCTCCCCGACGAGGTGATCGAGGAACACATCCTCGACGCGATCGCCGCCAAGGGGGCCACGCTCGGCGCAAACATGCGCGTGCAGATCGGCATGCAGCGCCAACTCGCCACGCAATCGGGCAAGACGTACGGCCTCAAGGCGTCCACGCTCGCGATGCAGGGCATCCTCGACCAAGACAACGCGGACCGCGCCAACGAGGCCAAGGCGGCTGCGCAGGCGGCGTTCGAGGCGGAGATTGCCTCGCAAGGCGCGCTCAAGGAGGAGCTCGCGGCCGCCAAGTCCCAGGTCGCCGCTCTCCAGGCGCAGATCAAGTCCGACAAGGGCGGCGGGGACCGCGGCGGCCGCGCAGCCGCTGGGCGCAAGCCGTGCCCCCACTGCAACGGATTGCACGGTGGCAAGTGCATCGGCGACCTCATCTGCAAGGGGGTCCCTGTCGCCAAGGTGCTCGAGGAACTCCCCGACCGCATCGACCACGAGGCGAAGGTGCGCATGGCCCAGTCCTCGTACAAGAAGGTGTGCGCCAAGTCCCCCGGCCGCACCCTCCCGCAAGACCCCTTCGCCAAGAAGTCGGACTCCACCGCGGCCAACCACGAGGAGGTGCGGGCGGCGCTGGCCGACTCTGTCACCCGCACGTTCGACCCGGACGGCATCGTCGGCGGCTTTGTCGCTGGCGTCGGCACCGTGGCGGCACGCCCTGTGCATCTCCGGCGACGCGCTAAAGGATCTCAGCAAGATCGCGGACGGCGTGCCAGACCTCTCCAAGATGGACCGCAACGAGGGCCTCGACGACGCCGCGCTGCAGGCGAACGCCAAGTACCACGCGCGGCGCAGCACCGGCCGGCCACTGGCCACTCGCTTCGGAGGCTCGTCGCACTACGACCTCTGGTCGCCCAAGGGTGCCGGCCGGCCACTGGCCGCTCGCTTCGGGGGCTCGTCGCACTACGACCTCTGGTCGCCCAAGGGTGTGGTAGGCGTCGATGGGCACCGCTACGCACTCATGGTCGTCGACGAGCACACCAGCACCATCACGCCGTACATCCTGCAGACCAAGGGCCAGACGCCTGCCTACCTGCGCAAGTACTTCGCCGAGAACGAGGGAAAGGACGGCCACACGTTCCGCGGAGGAGTTGCGTTCTGCGACAACGAGGTCGTCCTCAACTCCAGCGCCGTGCGCGAGCTCTGCCTCAAGTACGGCATCACCCTCCGCAACAGCTGCCCCTACGAGCCGTGGCAGAATCGGTCTTCAACAGATCGAGGAATACATCCTCGACGCGATCGGCGCCAAGGGGGCCACGCTCGGCGCAAACATGCGCGTGCAGATCGGCATGCAGCGCCAACTCGCCGTGAACTCGGGCAAGACGTACGGCCTCAAGGCGTCCACGCTCGCGATGCAGGGCATCCTCGACCAAGACAACGCGGACCGCGCCAACGACGCTCGCACGCCCCATTCTGCCACGGCTCGTAGGGGCAGCTGTTGCGGAGGGTGATGCCGTACTTGAGGCAGAGCTCGCGCACGGCGCTGGAGTTGAGGACGACCTCGTTGTCGCAGAACGCAACTCCTCCGCGGAACGTGTGGCCGTCCTTTCCCTCGTTCTCGGCGAAGTACTTGCGCAGGTAGGCAGGCGTCTGACAGCGCTTCTCCGCTGCTCGAGGCTTGCCGCAAGGTCCAGGCCGACCACACGGAGCACCTGAGGCAGCTGGCGTGGCCTCACTCATGACCTGTGCTACCCGTCGGCGGGGCCAGCTGCGGTTTCACAACGCGCCTCATTTTTGGCACCCTCCTGCTAGCCGCGCATGAGTAGGGAGACCGTGTGTGGTGTCTTCGCGGCCTAGAGCACCCTCTTGGCAATCTATATTCCGGATTTTAGCCCTCCTGTCGCATCTGGTGAGCCGTACCAGAGCGAGGACCAAACGCGTTGTGAAACCTGGAGACCGGCCCTTTTGTCGCCTCGCTCGCGCGCCCACACACCACATACACACGTGCATACACGTATGCCCTTGTCCGTCGTCGCCTCCGACGTCGGCCGCCGCGCTCGCCTCTGGCGCCTCGTCGACGAGGAGGGCCGCTGCGTGCGCTGCTGGACCACCGCACGGCACACTCCGCCCGCGCACCCGCTCCTCTCGTGGCGCAACGCGGCGCACATGAGCCTCGAGACCTCGCTGCTCGCGCCGGCCGCCGAGCTGGGCGGCCTCGCGCGCGCCGTCCTCGGCCGCAAGCCCTTTGCGAGAGAGTCGCTCACCGACGGGCCTGGAGCCGCACGCGAGGCTGCCTCGCTCGCCCGGCGAGCGAGGGAGCTGGCGCGCTCTCGCTCCGCCGACGCGGCGGTGAGAGTCACCTGGTCGCGCGGCGGCGGCGGGGCGGCCACCGGCGGCGGGGCGCATTGGTCAGTGTGCGCCAGCCTGCGCGGCCTGACGTGGGGCGACGCCTTTGACCTCGACTCCATCGAGGCCAGTTGGCGGGCGCTGATGGTGCCGCTCCTATCGCGTCGCGGCGAGAGGGGCAGGCTGGAGGAGGTTCTCGCCGCGGTCAGGCGCCGCTGGCACGCCCCAAGAGACGCCGCACCCGCCCTCGCCGG
>NW_005195964.1:0-5462 GCF_000372725.1 Emiliania huxleyi CCMP1516 | reverse complement strand
CCTGCCCGAGCTTCCCCCGCCGCGCCGTCGCCTCGCTCCGCCGCCACCTCCTCGCGCGAGGGAGGAGGCGCCCCTGGCCGCCCTCGGCCGCCCGCTTGCTGCCCCGGCCGAGACCGCGGTCCAAGGGAGGGCGGCCGGTGCGGCGGCGGTGCGTCGAGGCGTGGCTGGCAGCGGCGCGGCTCTCCGCCGCGCGGCAGCGCCGCGCCGGCGCGTGGGACTGCTACAACCCGAGGACGGGGTCGGAACTGCTCCTCAACGGCCTCCTCCTCGGCTACGCGCTGCCCAGCACAGCTGGCGCGCTGCTGCTGCTGCTGACGCAGACCGAGCTGCCGCTGCGCGGAGCGGCAGCCGCCGCCCGCGCCGAGGGCTTGATCAACCGTCCGTTCACGGCGGCGGCGTGGGCGAAGCTGCAGCCAGGCCGCGCATGGCCGGCAGAGCTGGAGGGGCAGTGGACGGTCGCGCGGGTGAGCCGGGAGGGGCTGGTGCTGGTGCCGAGCGAGCTCTTCTCCATGGATGACGGCCAGAGGGACGAGGCGCAGGAGCGGCGAGCGGACACACTTGAGTGGTGAAGCGGGACTGAGGTCTGAGCTCGGACTGCCCCGAAAGAGGGATCCGTCACCTGAGGGAGGGTGTAGAGGATGTAGAGTGTAGAGCGCTGTAGAGCTGTAGAGCTGTAGTGTGTAGAGCGCTGTAGAGCTGTAGAGCTCTACATCCGGCGCGTGACGATGCTGCGCCTGCGTTGTAGAGCGATGTAGAGGCGCTCTACAACGTGAAATCTCTACAACAACTGTCAACTCTACATCATCATCAAAAGCGGCGAACGAGGCACGGTCGCTCTCCGACATGAGGCGCGTTGCACTTGCCAGTGCTGCCCTGGCCTTCTGTCTGCCCGCCCAATGGGTGGCAGGTGCCTCTGCTGCTGTGGCATGCCTCACGGCTGCGACTGGCCGGCGCCTCGGCGCGTCAGCTCGGCTCGGCGTAGCGATAGTGGCCACAGCGCAACTCGCCTGGACTCAACGCTCAGCCAGGAGCTCCCGCACGCGCTGGCGCGAGTCATGGCGCATGCAACGCGCAGCAATGCTCGCCTCGCCTCGCGCAAATGCGACCGTCCTCGCAGCCGACAGTCCACCGCCTGCTACAGAAGCACTGCGACGAATGCGGCACCGGCGACGCATGGCAGGCTGGTCATGACGCAGTTATAGGGTGTTGTGTGCCGTCAGAGTGACTCGCATCGCCATCGGTTGCCTCCATGAACGGCAGAGCTATAAATTCTCGCGCGCGCACACACACCTCACACGCACACGCACACACACACACACACACACGCACACACGCACACACACACACACACACACACACACACACACACACACACACACACACACACACACACACACACACACACACACACACACACACACACACACACACACACACACACACACACACACACACACTCACACACACACACACACACACACACACACACACGCGCGCGCGCGGGAAGAGAGAAGTACAGCGATCGCCAACTCGCTGGTCTCTCTCCGCAAGGCCTCCCGACCGCGTCGAACTCATCGACGCGGGCTTCTCTCAGCACTCGGCTACGGGACCGGCCCCAGCTTCGGCTGGAGGGCTCCTGACAAGCTGCCGAGCCCAAATCACTGTGTGAGTCGTGATTTCTTGTTGGTTTTCAAAATCTCTCTCACTCACGGGTCACGGGTACTCGAGTAGATACGTACGGGCAGGCAGATACTCGAGTACGGGCAGACAGATAGAGGCAAATGCGGCGAGATACGGCGAGATAGATGGAATACGCGGAGATAGAGGGAGTTACGGGGAGATAAAAATCGTCCAGACTAGGACTCAAAAAAGAAATAAAAGGTATGTTGCTAGCCGTCGCCCACCCTTGGGCGTCCGCCTCTTCCTATCTCTCTTCGCAGTCCCTCGCCGATTCTCGCTGCAACCTTCATGCCACCTCGCGGTCGGAGCGGCCGCACACTGCTCGGTACCCCCCCTGCACACCTAAGCCCATGGCCGACCCCCCCCCCAGCAGGAGCGCTCTGCTGCTGGGGGGGGCGGGACCCCCCCCCAGCAGCAGCGCTCTGCTGCTGGGGGGGTCGGGACCCCCCCCCCAGCAGCAGCGCTCTGCTGCTGGGGGGTGCTGGCATCTCTGTACAGACAGCAGCTGTAAGTAGCATGCGTTCGAGTTGCGAGAATTTATGGTCGGCATCAAAATCAGTGGTCTCACCGGCGGGGCCTCCTACTGCCAACCGGGCTGTGCGGGGCAGTCCAGGGGGAGCCGCATGGCTTGCACCACGTCGCTGCCCGCCATTGCGGCGACGCGTCGCGGCGGACCTGACAGTTTTGCCGGGCGACGGGCGCGCGCGCGTTTTCGAAAAAAGAAAAGGCAGCCCCTTGCTGACAGCTCAGTCGATCGATTTGCGACGAGCGAGCGATCCGAGGATCGAGCGGGTGGCCGATAGGCTAGGGAGATCAGCGCTGATCGATCAACGTCAGCGAGACGCCCGAGTGAGTGGCTCACTATACCCTTGTATGACCTTGAGCTATGCGTGTGGTAGTAACAAGATAGACTCAGATGGTCACAGGTCTTTAGTAAAACGCCAGCACTCGACAGCACGAAGGTGTATTGGGCTCGAAGGCGCGGTGAACACAACCGCCTCGAGCGTATACCGCTCAAACACGAGCCGAGGGGGCGGGAGAGGGGGCGGCGGGAGGCGGGAGCTGGGTCCAGTGCGCTCTGCTGCTGGGGGGGTCGGGACCCCCCCCCCCAGCAGCAGCGCTCTGCTGCTGGGGGGGTCAGACCCCCCCCCCTAGCAGCAGGGATGGGCTTAGAAGTGCAGGGGGGGTACCGAGCAGTGTGCGGCCGCTCTCGTCCCACTCTCGTCGTTCTCTCTCTTGTCGCTTCTTCCTCTGTCGCGTCGCTCTCCTCTGCCTCGTTCTGCGCCGCCGCCTGAATGACGAGGTCCCCAGCACTTTGCGTTTCCGGAAATTTCCAGGGAAAACAGAGAGTGTTTGGAGCTCCATTCTGGCAACTCTCGAGTTTCCGTGAGTCTGAGAGCTGGTCTGGGGCAAAATCTGAGGCAAAACCGAGGAAACCGGCACAACATACCGGGTATTACCCTTCCAGGTACCCGCAAAATACCCCCTCCGTCCCCACCCCCGCCCTCCCCGCCACCACCCTCCCCGCCCCCGCCGTCCCCACCCCCCTCCCTCTCCACCGACCGGGTATTTTGCCGATTTGGCTGATTTTGGGCCCAAACCAGCCTCAGACTCGGCTCAGAGCCCGAAAAATTTGATGGTTTCCCCGGCGGTCTCAGACCTAGATTCTAGTTTCAAGAATGGCATTCTTCGAAGTAGAATGGGCGCCGCAGCGGCCCGTAGCGGCGCCCCCTGCGTGCCCACGGCCACCCCGGGGCCATGGGACATCCCCCCGGCCATCGGGGATGCTTGGTTTATCCATTACCCCATTTACACGGGCTGTGTTGCGGCGCGCCTCGAGACGCGCAGCGCAGCGCAGCGCGCAGTCCGCAGACCACAAAACAGATCAGAAGACGGCCGTGGCGACACCCGCTCTGGCGACAGCCCCGCAAAAGGCACTCGCTCGCCGGCAAGGACTACGGGTAGCACAGGCGGCAGCAGAGGTGGCGGTCCGGGTCGCAGCGCGCGTAGCAAGTCGGCCCCAGCGTCACGGGCGTCGGGCCAGGAGCCGGCTCGACGAGATCGACGAAGAGGACGAAGAGGAGGAAGACTACTCGAACTTGGACGAGGACTCGGGCGAGGAGCAGGACTCGGAGACCGGCCAGGGAAGCGACGACCATGACTAGGTGACACGAGGAGTAGATGTGACACGAGTAGTCCGCATTTCGCGCTGTCTGCTGTCTGCTCTCTTTCGCCGCCCGACCCTTTCGCCCGCCCACCACTTGCGAGCACAAATCTCACACCTCCACTGCCCTCGCCACAGGCGGCGACGGACTGACATCCAAGGCTCGAACGGCGGCAGCGCTCAACGGCCGCCGGCGGCCGTCGTGCGTTTGCTTTTGCCATACGTGGCGCACCCCCCGGCGTCTGCTCTGGTTTGGGGGCGGGGGGAGGACTCTCATTTGCGGACTGTTGGGCTCTCTGTGTTGAACTGGGGCTTGTGCGCGAGCCCCACCAGTCTGGCCGAGCGGCACGCTGCCGCTGGGGGCGTGAGAAGGCCGTGGGGGACGGCGGCGGACCCCATTCTTCGATACAGAATGGGCCCTCACCGCGGCCCGTCTGCTGCTGAAAATGTGGCATGAATGTGGGGGGCTCTCCTGTGTGACTCCTCTGGCTCGTCGCGTTAAAGTGGCGCCTGTGTGTGACCAGCCCCAACCCCGGCAAGCGCCCCCCGGCCGCTGGGGCTGCGAGACGGCCGGGTGAGCGCGCGCGAGACGCCATTCTAGATGTAAGGATGCCATTCTATAATCTAGAATGGCCAGGTACTCGAGTAGGGCTGAGACCGCCGGGAAAATAGAGGAAATGCTGTAGAGAAAACAGGGAGGAGATGAGACGGGGTGCGAGAGGCAAACAAACAAACCTTATTCAGCCTAACCTCTCCACCACCCTCGCCCAGGGATCTACAACGCTGTCTTAAGGTCCGACAGGTTCGGCACCGGGCACCGCCTCGGTATACAAAATGCGCCTGCGGGCGGACCCTCACAGATCACAGATCACAGCTGCCCTGTGAATAAGACAGTTTCTTTCTCTGTAGGTAGGTAGGTAGAAAGGTGAAGAACAGCCAGGCTCGGACTGGACACCAAGAGCTTGTGCGAGGGAGTTTTGTTGTAAAATGCTCCCGCTAGTAAAATTCTCTGTTGGGCGTGTTGTTTGGGCGTGCCGATGACGTCCTTTGGCGAGCTGCTCCAGCTCGCGGGCACGTCGGACCCGGCCGAGCTCTTTGGCCGCGCGTGGCGCCTCTGGGGCTCCGTTCAGCGCTCGATCGAGCCGGCAGCGGCCGAGGGCGAGCTGCGCTCGGCGCAGGCGCTGATGAGCATCCTGGTCGACGCGGGCGCGCTCTCCGAGCGCCAGCTCTCCCAGGCGGAGCTCTGTCGTTCCTCCGTCTCCGCGCTCCTCGCCACGCTCGAAAGCCCCGGCGCCGCCCGAGCCGGCGCTCAGCCAGTCGCAGCTGCGGCTGCGGAGAGCGAGACGCCGAGCTCCGATCTGGGCGCCGCGCACGCGGCCCCGCACGCGGGCCGCCGGCACGCGCCGCGGCCCGACGCGCTGCCGGCGCCCTCCATGCTGCTCGGGAGCGGCCTGCTTGCCGCAAGGCCCTCCCGCGGTTTGGCGGCGGGCGGCGGCGGGGGCTGGGGGCGCGCGGGGGGGGGGGCGTCCGCGGCGCCCGGCGCGGCGCGCGGGGTCTGGTTGGCGGCCGGCGGTGCGGTGTCTGGCGGCGCGCCGGCTCGGGCGGGGGCGGGGCTTTG
>NW_005195965.1:0-1289 GCF_000372725.1 Emiliania huxleyi CCMP1516 | reverse complement strand
CCACACGCACAAATAGCTGCGCGCGTTGCCCCCCACGGCCTCTGCCATTGGCTGCCATCGAATTATCACCAGCCATGGCTCTGGAGGATGGCTGCAATCTCTGTGCCCCAGCCATAGTAGATGGCTGAAATGGCTGAAATGGCTGTCCCCCAGCCATCTTTACCCAAGATGGCTGCGATGTAGCCAGCTCAGCCAAGCAAGAGGGCGGTAACCGGTATGGCTGCGGTAGTGCGTCTCCAGCCATGTCTACTAAGGATGGCTGCCGTGTGCGTGTTGCAGCCATCGGGCTGAAGGATGTGGCTGCACTGTAGCTAGCTCAGCCATCCTTAGGTAAGATGGCTGTGTAGGAGACAGCACAGCCATTGTGCGCTTACATTCCGAGGTTAGCCGGCAGCGACTGGGTTCCAACTTTTTCCGGGGTCTGCCTGGTGCGACAAAAATGCGCGAGCGGCCATCTTTACTTCTCCCCGCCTCCCTCCCTGCGAACGCGCACCGCCAGGGTCAGGGCTCTCTAGCCCGCAGCCCGATCCTGAGCGTCTGGCCGCCGGCGTGCGCTTCTTTTAGCTCCCCGCGGCCCTACGTTGCGTTTTTTCTCACACCACACGTGCCCCGGTTGAGACTTGACATCCGTTCTTGAAAAAATGGGTGGGTGGGTAAACGCTTCGTTGACCCCGGATGGTGAGTGGGTGGGTGGGTGGTGGGTGGTGGGTGGGTGTAGGGTGAGTGGGTGCGAGCGACAGCCTGATCGCCCTGAGTTCCGCCAGGACCGCCCTCTCGCCTGCCGCCGCGGCCACTTGATCCATCTCGGCCTCTCGGATCGCCTTCTCCCGTTGTTTTGCCCTATCTGCTGCCGGCACGAACGTGAGGTTCCACCACCACCACACCCGCGCGCCGCCAGCCTCAAGTCTGTCCAGGGCATGGAGCGCCTCGGCGTGGCGTTGTGCAGCCCGTTGCATGTATACGCACGCGTCAGAGAGGCTCTGCACACACTGCTCGTACCGGCCGCCCAGGCGATTGACTTCCAGTGAGCGGTGAAATGCGGCCTCCGACTGCTTGCGATGTAGCTCGTAGTACCCGACGGCGTCCCCGGCCGGAGTAAAGAGGGCCCGCTCCCATATCAGCTTCAGCTGATTCGACGCTCGCATGCGTCCTCCCACGTCTGCCGCGCCACGTCTGCAGCTGCCTGTGTCCTGCGTACCGTGGCCACCCTCGCCTTCCCGTTCTCGCGCGCAGCACACAGGTCCCGGTACGCTGCCCGCTCCTCTGCTCGTGCCGCTTCCACAGTTGTC
>NW_005195966.1:0-1289 GCF_000372725.1 Emiliania huxleyi CCMP1516 | reverse complement strand
AGACAACACGAACCGGCGTCCAAGATCTCCGGAACGGGCGAGATACCACAGCCGTGCGAGTGGGACACCACGGCGTCGGGAGGCGAGCGAGGAGGGTGCTCACAGAGAGGGCGCAACGCATGGAGAAAGGTGTGGCAAGGACGCAAGGTACACGGAGGTCCGGGCGTCTTCCGGCGGCTCGAGACCTAGCAGTAGTCGGGCGAATCGTTCCTGTCGAACTCGTACGCGCCGTCGCCCTTGCCGCCGTTCGCGTCCTGGAAGATGGAGGGCGGCCTCCACGCAGGGAACTGCGCGCGCGCCACGTCGACTGGGCAGCACGTGTAGAGCCCGTCCGAGAACTTGCCCCAGCAGCCGTGGCCGGGCAAGCTGCGCGTGCCGGGAGGGGAGGGGCGCGTCAGAGGCGGAGGCGGGGGTGGGCAGGGCCGGGGAGGAGGCAGCGGCAGGGCAGGGCAGGGGGGCGGAGGAATGGGGGGGGGTGGAGCAAACGAGTCCCCAAAGTGTAGTCCGCGGCGAGGGATTCCGGCCAGCGTCTCGGACGTGTCTCGGAGGTGTCTCGGACGTGTCTCGGAGGTGTCTCGGACGTGTCTCGGACGTGTCTCGGACGTGTCTCGGACTGTCTCGGAGGTGGGAGCGCTCTAGCGCTCTAGTCTCGAGCGTGTGCTCCCTCGCTGCGAGAGCGCGGGGTGCAGGCGGCGCGTCTCACCGGACAGGGACGAGGTCGCCGTGGCACGTCGCGCGCTCGCAGCTGCCGCCCGGGTCGTTGAACGAGTGCCCGCCGTTTGGCTGCGGTTCGTTCGACCAGCCGAAGCAGGGTGCGCAGCAGTCGTTGCCGTCCGAGGAGCACCTTGAGGGCGGGGGGCGGGGGGGGGAGGGGGAAGGGGGGGGAAGAGTGAGTAGTGAGGGAGCCCACAAGAGGGGCCGGTGTGAGGGAGAGGTGAGGGAGAGGCGAGGGAGAGGTGAGGGAGAGGCGAGGAAGAGCGTGCGGTTGTGGGAGCGGGAGAGCCGTGAGGCGGGAGGGGGCATGTGCTGCGTGCTGCGTGCTGCGTGCGTGTGCGTGTGTGGTGGTGGTGGCGGTGGTGTGTATGTGTGTGTGTGTTTTTTTGGGGGGGGGGGGGTGCTCACTGCGTCGACTCGCACGCCGCGAGCCGGCAGCAGTCGGGCGGCGCCGTGTCGGCGCAGGCGATCGGGCACGAGGCGAGGAGCAAGTCGACCTGGGAGGCGGTCCACTGCCACCCCTCCGCAATCCGTCGGCACTGCGCGCCAGGGGGACTTTGGGGTCACGGGGTTGG
>NW_005195967.1:0-1289 GCF_000372725.1 Emiliania huxleyi CCMP1516 | reverse complement strand
AACTCGATCTCTTTGACGGCGCCTCCGAACAGGATCACTGGCGAGCCCTCGCGCGCCACTTCTCGCTGCAACCACCGGCCGCCAACGTCGCCTTCCCGCGTATCACGCACGGGTCGAATCTTCATCACCGTGCGCTCATGCAGCCAACAGCCAGGCGGAAAGGCCTCGAGAGATGAGGACGGGGTCATTAGTGCTTACGAGCCAGCACTGCTGCGCTGGTCCTGGTGCGCCCAGGTGAGCATCAGGTAGGTGCGGCCGCGAGTCGCGCGGAAGTAAATAAAAGCGGGGCCGCGCCGGAGTCTCGAGGCTGGAGTAGGTGTATAGGCTTGCAGGGATTCTTGTTTTTTACAATTTTCGGGCCCGCGATATTCTTGTGCCTCTCTCGAACAGGAGCGGGGGCGGGAGCGGGCAAGGAAAAGCTCGGCCAGTCGCTCTGAGAATGAGCATCGTCGTCGCTCTGAGGATGGCAATCCCGGTAGATTTTTCTTCCAAAAATAATGTCCCTGCGGCGGGCGCTGGCGCCGACGGTGAGGCTAACAGCGTGACCGCGACGCATGGCCGGCCTCGCGGGCGAGCTGCCGCCCGGCGCCGGCGGCTGCCTATCTGCGTGGCGCGAGGCGATGTGTGAGGCTGGCGGGCGTGGCAATGCCTATGACACCAGGTCGCAGGAGAGGCTGCTCCGCACCGCCGGAGAGGCGCTCGAGGAGCCTCTCTCTGTCGACGAGTGCCTCGAGAGGGCGGGCGGCTGGGGCGCCTACCAGCGCTCGCTCATGCTCACCCTCGGCACGTCGACCGCCGCGTGCGCCGTGCACATGCTGCAGCCCATCTTCCTCGCGCCGCTGCTGGACTGGCCGCTCACGCCGGTGCAGCGCGGGCTCGTCTCGTCCGCCTTCTTCGCGGGATACGCCGTCGGCGTCTTCGGCTGGGCGTGGCTCTCCGACCGGCGAGGCCGGAGGCGCGGGAGACAATATGCACACCTCTCCTTCCCGCCCCGCCACGTCCGTGACCGGTCCACGACCCGTCCGCGACCCGTCTGCGGCCAGGCCCGCCATCCTGCTCTCCTTCCTCGTCGGCAACCTCCGAGGCGTCGCCCCCTTTCTTCGCCCCTCCCTTGGACCCCTTCCTCCCCCTACGGTTGCTCTTGCGGCGTCCGCGGTCCCCGGCGCAAAGAACCGCCCTTGGCTCCTCCAAACCCAGGCCACAACAAAGGTGGAACCCCCCCCACTTCCCCCCGGGTAAGGCGCCGAAAAAACCCCCCTCTTTCTGGTTCGGCACCCAAGTTTCCCCCC
>NW_005195968.1:0-1289 GCF_000372725.1 Emiliania huxleyi CCMP1516 | reverse complement strand
CCGGCCGACGAAGCGATGGAGATTGCGCGTCGTGTCAAGGAGCCAATGCTTGCACTTGCCCGGCCATGGCCAGGACACAGTCCACGGCATGTCCGAGACATGTCGCATAGGAGCAATACTGCTACGTCTGCCCGGACATGGCCAAGGAGCGCCAGAAGTATGACGAGGCTCTGCTGGGTGTATGTCGCGGCGCAGACTCACCGAGGGCGGGTGAGACGTAGGAGTTCAAGAAGTATGACGAGGACCCGAGGCGGTGGGTGCGCGAGACCGCCGGCAACACGAAGAAGGGCATCGCATGGAAGGCAGCACTCGCTCAGACTGCTATCAAGAAGCGTACGACCACCCTGGCAGCACTCCTCCAGACTGCTATCAAGAAGCGTACGACCACCCTGCAACACAAGGAGCCCGGGGGGAGAGGAGGGCGTGGCCCACGAGAGCGCGGCCCCCGGTTTAGTTTGAGAGTGACACAGAAGCGTGACGTGGCGGACACTTCCCTGTTACATCCTCGACACTGCCTAGACACTTCCTAGACACTTCCTAAGACACTTCCTAAGACACTTCCTGAGACACTTCCTAAGACACTTCCTGAGACACTTCCTAAGACACTTCCTGAGACACTTCCTAGGTGGACGTTGCGTACGAGCGGTTCCTCGGCCCGGAGATCTTCTTCAACCCAGAGATCTGCAACCCGGACTACACCACGCCGCTGCCGAACGTGATCGACGCGACCATCCAGGCCTCGCCGATCGACTGCCGGCGGGGGCTGTACAAGAATGTGGTGCTCTCGGGCGGGCGCGACGACACTCAAGACCCCTTGGGGCGGACATGCCCACGACACGTCCGGGACATGTCCGGGACATGTCCGCAGGTCGACGATGTTCAAGGACTTTGGGCGGCGGCTGCAGCGCGACATCAAGCGGCGCGAGATAGCGGAGATCTAGCCGAGATCTAGCCGAGATCTAGCTGCAGCGCGGCATCAAGACCGGTGGGCTGAGGCTGTGTACCTCGGCTCTATCTAGGCTCTATCTCGGCTCTATCTCGGCTCTATCTCGGCTCTATCTCGGCTATATCTCGGCTATATCTCGGACGAGGCGTCGACAAGAGCGCAACAAAAGTCTAACAGCTGCATAACGGCCGCATCGAGCCAACGGAAACCGATCTCAACGCAAACGCAGAGCATCTGCAGCGGGTCCGAGACTGGGCCAAAAACTGGGAAATACCGGGAAAATACGGGAAAAAAACGGCAGATATGCAGCGGTGCTGCGGCTGGGCTGACGCACCGAAGACAG
>NW_005195969.1:0-1289 GCF_000372725.1 Emiliania huxleyi CCMP1516 | reverse complement strand
GCCCAGCCGCTCTCGCAAGGTACGCCATTCTCGTTCAAGGGCGTGAAGAAGATGCGTGTGCCGACCGCCGCGAGATCCCAAAATTTGGCGCTCGATGTGATGCCGTCGGTCGGCACCATAGTAAAGGCGCCATCGGTCGCCTCAAATACGCCCTCGTTGGGAGAGAGAGAGAGAGAGAAATCGTTGGTGGGAGAGAAGTAAAGAGTGGACGTTGCCTCGCAGGCAACAACCCCCCTGCATGCTTGTTGTTGCTGTTCCCATTGCTTACCGGGACTACGGAAAAGGCGTCAATTGTGGTGTCGAGGACGCCCACGTTGGCCTCCCCCAAGAGGAGTGAAGTAGACGGTGGTCCCGAGAGCTGCGGCCGCAGAGTATTTAAACCCACCGTTCAGGCCTGTCATGTCAGGATTATCGGCCATGGAGCTGGTCACTGGTTCGAGAGAGAGATTTTTAGCAATACCAAACAACTCTAACACTCACACGTAATTTGGGGCCTGGAGCCCTGTTCACGCGCGCGCGAGACGTGCAGACAGGGTTGCCAGGTGAGAGCGAATGGCGCGGTTCACGCCTCGCACAACAGAGAGAGAGAGATGCGCTCTGCATGGTGGGACATAGAAGCCGCCGCCGAACGTCTCGTGGAGCAGCAGGTTGAAGTTGTTGCGCTTGACAAAGATCGCGTCGTGGTAGAAACCGCGATGCGCCTTGACGTAGCCGTGGCCGGTCTTGTGGTCGAAGGGTTGGCCGGGCTGCCCGCGCGCCTTGCAGCCCATGTTTAGGCGGCGGGCCTTTTCTTCGGTGTTGCCGAAGGCGTAGGAGTGGCCAACGGAGGCGGGCGTGCCGCCACTCGAGGCGTTGCCAACGCCCGGCGAGGAGGTCTTGAGGAGGGGCGTCCAGAGCTTGATTCCATTCACGTCATCGCATCCTCCCGGTCCCGCATGGGGTTCCGCGAGGTCGACCTTGTACCCCTCGTTGTACTGCCGGGTGAGCTCTGGTTTCTCCTTGTCGCCGTGCACGACCGGCGCGTTGGCCGGGGCGCGCATCGCGTCCGCCCAGGCGGCGAGGACGCCGTCGTGGGGCCGCCGGTGGTGGGCCTTGTTGTAAAGGTAGTCGCCGAAGAAATCGACTGGCATGCCCCGCTCGAGCGCGACCCGAAGGGTGGGAAGCGCCGCGGAGAGCCAAAGGCCGAGCTTTCGCTGGAGCTCGTCTTGGAGGGTGTCGGAGGAGAGGGCGGTGGCGTACGTACCGTCGACACGGACATCGAAGGCCTTGCCGGCGAAAGGCGTTGAGGC
>NW_005195970.1:0-1289 GCF_000372725.1 Emiliania huxleyi CCMP1516 | reverse complement strand
CGCACATGTACACTAGTCCTTTGGAAGCAGCATCTTTCGCCGCGGCCGCGAGCGGTGCGTACAGCGGCGAGGCGGGGTCCGGCTCGTGAGGGTTCAACTTGAGGGACCCGCCTCGGATATCGTATGGGTTTGAGCCGTGTGTGATGCCCTGGGCATTTCCCTCGCCCGGACGGCACGCTCGTCCGTCGCAAACCGTCTTGTGCGGAGACGTGGCGGCGAGGTGGCAGAGGGTGAAGAGGCTGAACATAGCAACGCAATGTCCGGCACAACGACAACGGAAAGGGGAGGGTGGTCGCGATGTGGCCGAGTTCCAGCGTCAGTCCGGCTCGCGGGGGGCGCTGAACGGCTTCCGTGTGCTCGATCACGAGGCTGTACCTCGGCGTGCGTCGGCACAGGACAAAGCGGCCGAGTTCCAGCGCGTCAGAAGGCACGGGAATTTCTTTTTCTCGGAGCTCCCAAATTCCGTCCGGAAAAGCCTGCTCCTGCAGCAGCTTCACCGAGATACTGCCACTGGAAAGGCACCTCGCCAGGAGCCCGCATTTCCAGAGTTTCCGACGCCCGAGTGCATTGAGGTGCATGAGCGTCACAGCTCGGTGTACGGTGATCGCGCCGGCCGGACATCACTGTGACGTCCGTTCCGGGCATTTGAACGCGACCTTCAGGGGCAAAGACATGGGCTCTATGGCTCAGACTGGACTCCTCTTGGTCCCTTCTGATGCCCTAGGCCAACACCTGGGCCTGTACCCGGGGTCCTAGGGGCCGGGCAGGATTTGCCCCCCGAAACTGGCATGGAGGCCAAGCGCGTGTCTGAACGTGTGGAGCCAGTCGTGCCGCCCGCGGCTCCTGAATTTTGAGCAATGTCCACCCAGGAGGACGCCGTCCTCCAGGAGCTTATCCAGCGCGCCTTGGCCTACCCGGACGGCGGCATCTCCGCCGAGGCCGAGGCGGAAGCGGCTGCAGAGGCGGCCGAGCTGGCGGCCGAGGCGGAGGCAGAGGCGGTGCTCTCCGACTCGCGCCGCTGGCCGGCGGGCCTGAGGAGGCTGCTCGACGGCCCTCCTCCGGCAGGCGGTGATGCGGCCTACCCGTCTCACGCACCCGACTCGGCCACCGGCCTGCTCTGCGGCGTCGCGCCCATGCTGCTGCACCGCTCGGCCGGCGCAGAGGTCTGGCAGCGCGGCGATTTGTACGATGAGCACGTCGAGCGGCCCGCCCGGATAGTGGCCGTCTACGACGCGCTGCTGCGCGAGGGCCTCGTCGGCCGCGCCAAGCTCATTCCCGCGCGGCCAGCG
>NW_005195971.1:0-1290 GCF_000372725.1 Emiliania huxleyi CCMP1516 | reverse complement strand
CTCGCCGATGCGGATCGAGCACGTCGAGATCGGGGCGGGAGGCGTGTACGAGCAATCGCTCCCCGAGGGGTGGACGTGCATAGTCTACGTGCGGCGCGGTACCGTGGCGGTGGGCGGGGAGGAGGTTGGCATGCACGAGACGTGCCAGTTGGCGCGCCGCGGCGGGGACGGCCTCTCGCTGGCGTGCGTGGGCGGGCGGGCCGCCGACGTGCTCGTGCTCGCCGGCGAGCCGCTGGGCGCTCCGGTGGTCGCCTCGGGCACGATGGTGATGAACTCGCAGGCGAGATCCGCCGAGAGTCATCGAGAGTTGCCGAGATTGATTTGGGAGTCGCCGAGCCTGTGGCCTCGCCCTCCCCCTCCTCCCCAGTCTCGACCCTCCTCCTGCCCCCCTCTCGGCCTCGTCGCCGTCTCACACCCCTCCCCGTGGGCCCTTAGGCTGAGGTCATATCTCCCACAAATCTCCCCCATATCTCCCCCATATCACACCCCTCCCCGGTGGGCCCTTAGGCTGAGGTGGACCGGGCGGTGATCGACTACCGCCGCGGCGAGTTTGGGCTCCCGTGGGAGCACACGCTTAGCGACGAGGAGTGGGCGCGGCGGTGCGACGAGCGGCAGGCTGAGAGGGGGCGGGGGACCGGTGGCGGCGTGGATGAGGATGGCGTGCGATCGCCGTTCCCATGATCGAGAGACGAGAAATTGAAATATCTTATTAAATAAATAAATAAATAAAAACGGACACCTCTCTACTGTGAGATGGGTAAAAAGGAACAGGCCCCCGCCCTTGCGATCTTTGTGCAGGGTTCTTTGTGGGTGTGGTTGGCGACTAGCATGCGATGTGTACAGAGTGTCTCTAATTTAGAGAAGAGAGAGAATCGTTTAACAAAAAACAGACAACCCTCAACCCCGACATTAGTAAATCATTAGCACACGTGTCAAAGTGAATTGGAGAACTAGGAGCAGGCGCACATCGCTTCCAGGGAGGGGGGCGCGCTTCTCTCCACACCACATGCTAGGGGGGGGGTCCGACCCCCCCCAGCACCTTCACCACATGCTAGGGGGGGGGGGGGGGGGGGGACCCCCCCCGGCCCTCCCCCACATGTTGGGGGGGGGGGGGCCTTGACAAAGACCCCCCCAAGACTCCGGGGGAGGGCCCCCCCGCCCCTTATTTTTCCCCCCCATTTCGAGCATTTTTGCAGGGGAAATCTTCCCTTGGGCCCCCATGGGGCCTTGAACCGGGCCCAACTCCCCCACAAATTGGGCTTTCGACCCGAAATTTCCCAATTTGGGGCC
>NW_005195972.1:14483-19053 GCF_000372725.1 Emiliania huxleyi CCMP1516 | reverse complement strand
CCGCCTCCCACGCGTTCGCCGCCGGGTCGTACCGCTCCACCGAGCTGAGGTCGCCGTCGGCGTTGTTGCAGCCACCCACAGCGTACAGCTTGCCGTCGAGCACCGCCACACCATGGTCGCTCCGCGCCTCCGCCATCGGCGCCACTTCCTCCCACGCGTTCGTGGCCAGGTCGTACCGCTCCACCAGGTTGGAAGTTGCGCTGTCAGCCTCGCCATCCTCATCCTCGCCATCAGCCTCACTCTCGCCGCCCGCCGCGTAGAGCTTGCCATCGAGCACCGCCGTGCCGACATACCTTCCTGCCGAAGGCATCGGCGCCACAGCCTCCTCCTCCCACGCATTCGTTGACGGGTCGTACCGCTCCAGCGAGCTGAGGAACTCGCCCTCGCTGCCTTCGCCGCCGTCTTCGCCGCCGATCACGAGCAGGCGCGGCCTCTCGCTCAGCGTCTCCTTCCAGCCGCGGCGCCACGCGCGGCACGTCCCCTTGGCGGCGTGCTCCTTGGTCGGCAGCTGGGCGAGGATGTGCGGGGCGAGGTCCGGCGAGAGGAGGACCTCGGAGAGCACCCACTCGGGCTGCTCCGCGAGCCGAGCGGCGTGCTCCTCCGCCACGCGCATTGCGGCGGCGCTCCAGAGAGGCGCCTGCTCGTCGATGAAGGCGACGAGCTGCTCTGGCGAGAGGCCAGACAGGCGGGCGCCGATGCGGTGGGAGGCCATCGGCGCGGCGGCGCGGGCAATGGCGCGGGCAACGTATCCGTATTTTCGGAGAGGCCTGCCGAGGCCAGGACTGCGGCCGGCCAGGGAGGTCTTTGTACTGCGGAATTCGCTTTCTTTTTCAGTCTCTCTCTCGGTGATATTGCTCTCTGGAACATTGAAAGAGAAGAAAGAACGTACATTCCCGGAGGAGGAAAGAAATAAAAACAAAAAAAACTAGCCGTCGCGCCACCTACCAGGAGCCTTCGCCAACTAAAAAACACAGCACCGATGCCGACTTAGTGTGGGGAGGGTCGGTGAGCACTCACTCACTAGGCGGCGCCGCAGGGCTGGGGCACTGGCCACGGCCTCGCCGACCACTAGAAGGCGGCCCACCCACTACGCGCACTATCTTAGTGCGCGGGGTGGCAGGAGGCACTCACCCACTAGCCCGCTCGCCGGCGGCCCACTCACTACGCGCACTATCTTTAGTGCGCGGGGTGGCAGGAGGCACTCACCCACTAGCCCGCTCGCCGGCGGCCCACTCACTACGCGCACTAACTTAGTGCGCGTGGTAGCCGAGCGAGCCCACCTCTCCGTCCGCCGGCGAAGGGCACTGCGAGCGGCCCGCTGGACCACTCCCCCCCGGCCGGCCGGAGGCACTCACTTCCGCACACTAAGTTAGTGCGCGTAGTAGCCGAGCCCGCCTCCGTCCGCCGGCGAAGGGCACTACGAGCGGCCCGCCGGACCTCCCGGGGGAGCACTTCACCACTTGATCCGCCACGGCGCACCACTAGCCCTCGTCCAGCTCACAGACTAACTTGCGCCGACTTAGTTCCCGCAGGGCCCGGGACCACTCACTCACTGCGGCATCAGTGCTCTTCACACGACCTGGCGAAGGCTCCTGCACCTACGCGCATGTTTCTCTTCAAATCAAGTGCAACACGGCTCGAGCCTCTCAGCGTGCCAACTCGCAATCGGCGCCGGCATGACGCTCACCGACGCCCCTGTCGCTCCGGAGCCCGCCTCCCGGCCGAGGCGACGCGGTCCGCTCGCGCCGCCCTCGCGCGCCGAGGGCGGAGGTGGCCTCGCCGGCGCGCTGCTAGGCCTCGCCGTCGTGCCGGCGCGCGAGGCGGAAAAGTACCCCGAGTTCCGCGCGCGGACGGCCGAGGCGTGGCGGCGGCGGATGCGTGCGCGGCAGCCCATCCCGCTCTCGGCGCGGCTGCCGGCCATCCTCGCCGTCGCGCTCGCCTGCTCTGTCAGTGCCGACTGCGCCGCGCGCCTCTCCGAGCGCGGCGTCTGCTGGCAGGCGCTGCGGGAGACGCGGGTGGGCGGCGCGGCGTGCGAGTTCGCGGTGCAGGCTCGCCCGCTCGCCCGGCGGCTCGGTGCCGCGGCGGAGAGCCTCGCCATGCGGTGGCCACGGATGGCGCTGCAACAACCCGCGGCGCAGCCGCCGCAGCGACAGCGGGTGCAGCAGGTGCTAGCCTCGCGCGGCGGGGGCGGGACTGGGAGCGCGGGGCCTTGGCCCGGCACGCTGCTGCTCACCACGCTCCCCGCGCCCCGCCTCGGCCGGGGGGGCGAGGGTCGGCTGCGGCACAGACCGCTGCAGGCGCTGCAGGAGTGGGAGTCTGCGCAGTGGGAGGCGGTGGCAGCGCGGCTCGGGGGTCTCGGCTCGCTCCCTGCCCTGCCGCGGGCTCCTGCTCTGCCCCGGGCTCCTCCTCGGGCTCTGACCGAGAGAGAGGGGTGAGCGGTCCTCTGGCGCGCTCCGCGCAACGGCGCAATGGCGTGTGTGCTGCGCGCTCTGTCGGGGACGGTTATTGGCAGGGTTGCGCGGTCCTGCGCGTGCGGCTCTAAGCGCGATCCCGGCGTAAGTTGCGATGCATGTATTATTAAAGGCCGTGTCGCCGACAGTTACGAATTAGAACACGCGAATCCGATGAGTAGATAAGCGTCCTAATCTAAAATCTGAGGATTCAGGATTGAGGCATCGCTTCAGTGGGGCCAAAGTGAGTTTATGGATGTGTGAGAACGGTACGGGACACGAGGAGTCACGCGGACCGACTCGTCGGTGACTCTGCTGCACGCCCGAGACGTGGAAGAGTGCCACCGTCGGGTAGGACGGGTCGGCCCGGAGCATCAGAGTAGCCATCGTGGTCGCGGCGAGCAGCGCCGGCCACTCCGGCGCCGCGTCGGCACCGTGGGAGCATGTTCACCGCCACTTCGCGGTCGCAGCGCTGTTTGTCGCCCGAACGCCGCATATCCCTCTGGCGGGCCAAAGATCGACTCGCATGTCGATTTTGACTCGACGGCGGCATGGAGGCATCACGTCTCCATGCCGCCGTCAAGTCGGAGCCAGTCTGCGGCGACCACAGCGCTCACCGCAGGGATAGGAATCCTATGCGAGCTTTTCAGAGTCAAGCGATTGCGCGAAATCCCACACTGCTGGATTTTGGGGCGCTGCGCACCCCCTACACAGCACACGACAAAAATCCTCGCGAGGAGAAAAAATCTCGACACAGGATTTCCATTTCGGGAGAGAGCGGCACACCGCACACACCGGCAAGCCGGGATTAACAGTCACAAGTAGAGGGGCTACGCCGCGGAGAGGCTAACCCTTCGCCCGTGGCCGCTGCCGCGGCCGTCGCGGCCGGGCCTGCTGCTGCTGCTGCTGCTGCTGTTGCTGCTGCTGCCCGCTCGCTGCCGCCGCGCCACCAGGCATGATCACGTCGAGCTCGGCGTCGGTGAGGAAGGCCCACGCGCCCGGCCTGCCGCAGTTGGCGAGCGTGATGCCCGCGAAGCCCACGCGGTGCAGCTTGATCACGTCGAGCCCGCAGGCAGCGCACATGCGCCGGATCTGCCGGTTCCGACCCTCCTCGAGCACGAACCGCAGCCGCGCCTACCCTCGGCTGGTCTCGGCTGGTCTCGGCCGGTCTCGGCCGGTCTCCCTTCCCCCGAACAGGGGGGCGTGGCCGCGCGCCGGCTGGGCGGGCGAGGCATCCCGCTCCACCACGCAGGGCCGCGTCCGTGCGGTGAGCGGCTTGGCGCGGCCGTCGGACTGGGCGAGCGTCGTGATGACCTGCTCGCAGCCGGAGGCTGTGAAGAGCCGCCGTCGGTACGTCCGACTGGGCGAGCGTCGTGTGAGGACCACGCCGGCGGCGAGCCGGGCGATGTCGGCGTCGGTGGCGGGCACATGCGTCGTCACGATGTACTCTTTCCGCTTCCGCTCGCCCGCCCGCAGCAGCGTGTTTGTGAGGCCGCCGTCGGACGTGAGCAGGATGAGGCCTCGAGGAGGGAGGGAGGGAGGGCTCACAGGTCCTCTCCCGAGGCTGCCGCCCGAGGGGGAGCAGCAGCAGAGGACCGCTGCTGTCCTTGTCGAGGCGGCCGATCGGGAAGATGCGCTCTCCCACGCCCTCCACCTCGCCGAGCTCATCGAGGATGTTGCCTAGAAGGCTCCGAGACAGTTCCGAGAAGGTTCCTAGAAGGTTCCCGTACAGCCCGTCGAGGATGTTGCCTAGAGGGCCATCGAACACTCCCCTAGGCAGCCAATCAGACCTGCCGCCTCCTCCTCCTCCTCGGCGTGCTCGCCTCGCACGCGCCGGTCCGTCGTGCAGATCACGCCGCGCCGCTTCCACATCTTGAGGTACGAGAAGCGGACCTGAGTAGAGTCTATTCTGTCATACTCTATTCTTCTGTGTTCCACATCTTGAGGTGCGAGAAGCGGACCCGCTCTCCGCCGACGGCGCCGCTCGCTCCGTTGAGCGGCGCCCAGTCGACCCGCACGCCGTCCAGCGTCACAACGTCCCCCGCCTGCCAGGGGGAATCTCGAGGGGCTCTCGAGGGACTCTCGAGGGAATCGGAGGCCGTCCAGCCCCCCCCCCCCCC
>NW_005195972.1:4607-14383 GCF_000372725.1 Emiliania huxleyi CCMP1516 | reverse complement strand
TGGCTCGCCCGCAGCGCCTTGTTGACGCGGACGCCGCCGCCCTCGCCGCCCTCGCCGCCCTCGCCGCCGCCGCCGCCCTCGCCGCCCTCGCCGCCGCCCTCGCCGCCGCCTCTCTCGCCCCCTCCGCCCTCGCCGCCTCCGCCCTCGCCGCCTCCGCCCTCGCCGCCTCTGCCCTCGCCCGAGGATAGCGGAGGTGGCGCCGTCTCCCCCGCCGCCGCGTAGCCGAGGGACGCCTCGATCTCGGACGGCGAGAGCAGACGCCACTCCCCCGCGGCGAGCCCTCCTACAGTATTAGCATCACTCCTCAGCACTACTCTTCTCCTCCTCCTCCTCCACCTCCCCCTCCGCGGGGAGCTCTCCGAGGCAGAGGCGTCCCACGTGCGTCCGCCGCAGCTCGATCACCGACGAGCCGACGCCGTGCAGCATCCGCCGCACCTGAATTATATGATATTCTATTCTAATTATTATTATAGCCGACGCCGTGCAGCATCCGCCGCACCTGCCGGTTCTTCCCTTCGCGCAGCGTGAGCCGCAGCGTGCAGCTCGCGCCTCGCTCCTCGAGCAGCTCCACCTCGGCCGGCCCGCTCTCCCCGAGCCCCCCGCCGAGGCCCACGCCGCCGCGCCGCAGCCGTTCGACTGCAGACGCGTTGAGCCGCGCCACTCTAGCGACGTACGTCTTGCTCACGGCGCCGCCGCCCTCCGCGTAGCTGCCCGCGGCCGCCCGCGAGTGCGCGGTCGGGTTGGTGACGTGGTGCAGCAGGCGGCCGTCCGTCGTCAGCAGGAGCAGCCCGGATGTATTCTGGTCGAGCCGCCCGACGGCGTGCAGCGCGCCCTGCTGCCGCAGCGCCGCCGGCAGAGCCGCGTCGGACATCAGCCGCGAGTAGACAGTCTCCCGGCCGAGCTCGTCCGAGTGAGTGACGACTAGGCCTTTCGGCTTGTGGTAGAGCAGCGTCTGCGGCGGCGGCGTGGCGGCCGGCCGTCGCGCTGAAGCGGGCCGCCTTGGCGAAGCCGCCGGGCGCCGCGCCGGCCCCGTCCGGCGTCCGCCGCCAGATGGCCGCACCGCCGTGTGTGCGTGGCAGTGCAGCAGCAGCAGCAGGAGACTCCGCATGGCTGCACGGTGGTTGTTGCGAGCAGGGTGGAGGGTGGGGCCGTTCCGCAGAGCTACCAGGGTAGGCGTGGGCACACCCCCTACTGGGGCCGAGGACAAGAGGCCGTTTGCCGCTTGCTTGTTCTTGATCCAGTCGGTACGCTCCTTGCGCGCCTGCTTGTTGATGTTTTCGGCGTCGCCCGCCACCGCCGCCTTGGAGATCTGCTGCGTGTGTGTGTGTGGTGGAGAGAGAGAGAGATATTCGACACCCTCGACGACCATCTCGGCTACGGTTCCGACTCCGGCTCCGGCCGGTAGTCGACAAGCTGCCGAGCCCAAATCACTGTGGTGGATGGACGACGAAGGAGATTAGGGTGCACGGCGAACCAGTTTTGACCATGTTTAGACCCGGTTTAGACCACGGCTGAACACGAACCAGATTAGTCCTGTTTACGATAAACTGGGTCTAAACAGGGGTCGGCCTGGGTGGGGGACCCTATTACACATACCAGGTTTAGCCCGGTTTAGGGCGCCCCTGGGCTGAGCTCCGCCGCCGCGCGGCCGCGCTGGCTGCGGAAGCGGCAGCGTGCAGCCGCCATCCTCTGCCTCGGGCCGGACAGCACACCGGGCACACTTGCACCGCGCAACAACAGCCTCGCCGGTCAGGCGCACGGTGTCGTCGGGCAGCGTGATGATCTCGTCCATGCCGTCGTCGAAGTGCATCAGCAGCCGGTCGTGCTCGCTATTGGTCGGCCAATGGGCGACGATGGTGGCGGGGAACCAGTCCGTGCTCCCATCCTCGTCCTCCCACACGGCTTCGACGCGCTGCCTCACTCCCGACGTACCGCGCGAAAGATGAGGGGACGCGCGGCGGCTTCTGCAAGCAGATCTTCGACACGTCCCGCATCGTGGCGAAGTCGCCGCCGATCTCGCAGATGTCAGTCACGGACGTGTCGTTGAGGTGCCGCGTCACCTCGGGCTTTTCCTTGTCCCCGAGGATGATGCTGCCAACCGAGCGCGCCCGGATGGCATTCTGGGCGGCCCTTAGCACCCCGTTGTGCTTGGAGGTGCGGTCGCCCTTGTTGGAGTTGGCGAGGGAGTCGCCCTTGTACTCTCCCACCGTGACGTGCTCGCCCGCGGCGGCCTTCTCGACGAGAGTGGGCGCAATCACCGACAAGTAGAGCCCGTGCCTGCGCTGTATCGCCGTCAGGAACATCGCCGACACCATCTTCGTGTGGTGGAGTCCATCAGGGCGCATGTCGAGCCATCCAGCGGCGCCGAACTGGGAGATCGAGATGAAGCGAGCTGAGGGAGGGTGTAGAGGATGTAGAGTGTAGACTGAGGGAGGGTGTAGAGGATGTAGAGTGTAGACTGAGGGAGGGTGTAGAGGATGTAGAGTGTAGAGCGCTGTAGAGCTGTAGAGATGTAGAGCGCTGGAGAGCGCTGTAGAGCTGTAGAGCTCTACAATCCGCCGCGTGACGAACTGCGTGCGTTGTAGAGCGATGTAGAGGCGCTCTACAACGTGAAATCTCTACAACAAACTCTACATCGTAAGCGGCGAACGAGGCACGGTCGCTCTCCGACATGAGGCGCGTTGCACTTGCCAGTGCTGCCCTGGCCTTCTGTCTGCCCGCCCAATGGGTGGCAGGTGCCTCTGCTGCTGTGGCATGCCTCACGGCTGCGACTGGCCGGCGCCTCGGCGCGTCAGCTCGGCTCGGCGTAGCGATAGTGGCCAGCGCAACTCGCCTGGACTCAACGCTCAGCCAGGAGCTCCCGCACGCGCTGGCGCGAGTCATGGCGCATGCAACGCGTCTGAATGCTCGCCTCGCCTCGCGCAAATGCGACCGTCCTCGCAGCCGACAGTCCACCGCCTGCTAAAGAAGCACAGCGACGAATGCGGCACTGGCGACGCATGGCAGGCTGGTCATGACGCAGTCATAGGGTGTTGTGTGCCGTCAGAGTGACTCTCTGTGTGTCAGGGATAGTCAGGGCCGTCCATCAGAGCTCCAGTATGCAGTAAGCTCGGAGACGCCCCATTAGCGCGGCTCGACCTCTTTGAGTTACTGCCTTCCCGGCGGTTTGGCTGTAGAGCCTCTACAACAAACTCTACAGCAAAATCGCGCTCTACATCGCTCTATAACGCACGCAGTTCGTCACGCGGCGGATGTAGAGCTCTACAGCTCTACAGCGCTCCAGAGCGCTCTACATCTCTACAGCTCTGCAGCGCTCTACACTCTACATCCTCTACACCCTCCCTCAGGAAGCGAGTTGCGTCCCCCGTCCCTGAACTTGATCGCCTCCGACTGCGGCGTGTTTTTGTCGACCTCCTCGCACGCCGCCAGGCACGCGATCCACGCTTCGTGGGCCCCAACAGCAGCGAGCGTGCCCTGTTTCGGGACTGGAGAGGTGCTCTGCTGCGTGAAGTCGCCAATAGGCAGGATGCGCTGCGCCGACGGCAGCATGGACGGACAGAAGCGGCCAAGCTCGTACGTGTGGCAGAGGCCAAACTCCTTGTCTTGTGCACGCACCGCGTAGATGCGCGCGACATCGCCACGCCGTTGGCTGATGTCATTGTAGTAAAAGTCCCTGCGCCAACCAAAAGAACAAAAAAAGGAACCCCCCCCCGCCCACACACACACACAACACACACACACACACACACACACACACACACACACACACACACACACACACACACACACACACACACACACACACACACACACACACACACACACACACACACAGACAGACAGACAGACAAGAGAGAGAGAGAGAGAGAAATGGGGTTTGTGTTGAGGAGTGACCCGTGCCGCCGTGTGCCCCGCAGCGGCCTCGCGGGGCCAGAAAGTCGGCCCCGAGTGCCAGCAGCAGCCTCGTTGAGCCAGCCAGACAGAACGTCGGCTCGCGAGGTGGGTGCTAGTATGAGCCCGATCCGTCGCAGTGCTCTTGCAGAGGCGGTTAGTGGTGCACTAACCCCGAGAAACCCTTCGGGTCACTCCTCATCGCAAACCTGTCAGCAGTCATTGAAATGACACGCTGGAAAAGTGCGAGAAGTTCATGATTCGCTCGCATCGTGTCGCAAGAATGCAGACCAGCGAAGACCCCGTCAACTTCGTCCGCCGCGTCTTCTCTCTCGTCTTCGAGGGCGAATCGCTCTCCAAAGCTGTGCGTGGCGTCCGAGACTTCTTCTCGGTCGATTTCGTTCTTGACGCTGATGGGCGCAGCCTCAACCGATCTGACTTCGAAGCTACGCTCCTGGCCCAGCGATCACGGGTCGTAGCTCCGCCTCGCATCGCATTCTCGCGGCTGTGCGCCTCCGCGCCACACGACGGCCGCATCACTGTGACGTCGGTCCACACTTCACACCTCCGCCTCCGGTCTGGCTCTGTTAGCCAGCGCGTGATTGCCGTCCTCGAGATTGACGTGGCGAGCGGACTGCTCGTCCGCTGCGATGAGTTGACGCGGATGGAGCCCCTTCCGCCCGGCCGCCTCACCGTCTCCGAGCAGCCGCCTGGCCGCCTCACCGTCTCCGAGCAGCCGCCTGGCCGCCTCACCGTCTCCGAGCTGCGGCGCCTCCGGTCCGACTCTGGTGCCAATGACGTGCCCATCTCGCCCGAGATGGCGTGCTGGCCGCGTGAGGCGGCCATAGCCTACTTTATCTCCGGCGGGGTGGTCCGCCCCGTACAACAGACGCTTGCGCCGCCGCCGCCGCCGCCGCCGCCGCACGCCACGGCGCACGTGCACGCGCGGTCGCAGCAGAACCCGACGTACCCGCCGCGCTTCCCGGTCGAGGACGCAAAGGTGAGCTGGAAGGTGCCCTGGCCAGAGTACTCGCCGGTGCCCTTCGTGGCCCCCTCGGTGCTCGTGGCCGAGCGGAGCGACACCAACCCGAACGGCTGGGCCGACAGCCCGCGGCCGAACCTCGCGGAGCTCAAGCACCGCCTCTCGTGCGAGGGCCCCCTCTTCTTCGACGCGGACCAGCGGCCAGTCAACCCGCGCGGCCGCACCGGCGTGTGCGGGCGGGGCATGCTCGGCAAGTGGGGGCCCAACCGGGCCGCCGACCCGATCGTGACGCGCTGGAAGCCCGGCGATAAGCGGAAGCTGCAGATTGTCGCCATCCAGCGCGGCGACACGGGCGTCTGGGCGCTGCCGGGCGGGATGGTGGACGCGGGCGAGGTTGTGTCGGTGACGGTGCGGCGCGAGTTCGCCGAGGAGGTGGGCAACATGGCCTCCGACGCCGAGCGCGCCGCTTTCAACGCGGCCGTCGACGAGCTGTTTGCGCACGGCGAGGTGGTGTACCGCGGCTACGTCGACGACCCGCGCAACACGGACAACGCGTGGATGGAGACGACGGCGTTCCACTTCCACTGCACGGCCGACCTCGCCGTCCAGCTGCCGCTCCGCGCGGGCGACGACGCGCACAACGTGACCTGGCTCGACGTCGACGACGCCGAGCCGCGCTACGCCGCGCTGTACGCCTCGCACAAGGACTGGGTGGACCGGGTGGCGTGCGAGCTCTCCGCCAGCGGCCCCGCCGCCGCCGACGCGTGCGAGCAGGCGGCGGCGGCGGAGGTGATGGGCGAGGAGGCTGCTGCGGAGGTGGGTGTCGCGGCCTCGCTCGACGCACTCAGCCGGAGCAGCACGTTCGAGAGGGAGCTCGACGAGCAGGCGGAGGCGGACGCGGCGCGCGGGCCGCTGCTCGGCGGCCTCGCCCTCCGGAGGTGCAAGAGCTCGCCGACGCCGGGCGTTGCTGCGGTCGTGCCGCTGGGGCTCGAGGAGGCGCTCCGGAGCGTCGGCCCGCTCGTGCGGCCGGCGAGGCCGGCGCGGCCGGTGCGGCCGCCGGCGCGCCCAGTCGGGGTGGTCGTGTGCGTGACGTAACACTCTACGCTCTACGTGTGTTTTTTAGAGGTCAAGGTACAAGATACTTTTTTCACATCTCAGCACATGCTGAATTCCGTACGCCGCAGGGCTCCGTCCTCCGTGCGGGATAAAGCCGTATTGCGTATATCTCCCTGGACCCTGCATGTGACGGATGTGTGCTGACCTGTGAGCTGTGTCATACCCTGATCGCTACGGTTTCTCAGCTCTCCGCGACGCGGAGCGCGTGCATCGCGCCCTTGAGCTCCGCCACCTGGTCGAGCGCGTCGCCGAGCAGCCCCTTGGCCACGCCAAAGTCGCGCAGCTGCTCCACGCCGCCGCTGCCTCGCCCGCACCTCGGCGGCGTGGTCGGCCACGCGTGTGCGCCGCCTCGAGCAGCGGCACGGCGGTCGCCGGCGCGACGCTCTCCTTCAGCGCCTGCGCGCAGAGCAGCTCGAGGCGCGGCACCTGGTACATCTGCGCCAGCTCCCGCAAGTCGAGCGCGCGCTGCGCCCTGCCGCCCTCCTCCTCGCCGAGGGGCCGAGGTCGAACTGGTAGGTGAGGAGGTAGCGGACGAGGGCAGTGAAGCTGGCGAGGTCGGTGTGGGACACCGTGACCTCGGCGGCGTCGTGCTCCTTCATGCCGATGCCAAACATGGTCCGAAAGACCGGGGACGGTTCTTGCTCACGTGCTTGATGAAAGGACCGTTCTTGCTCACGTGCTCGATGCGCTCCAGGTCGTCGCCGACCAGGAAGGTGACTTTCCCCTCTGGGAGGGTTTTGTCGCCCCACGTCTTTGCGAGGTCAGCTGCAAGGCTCGAAGGCGGAACAAAGATCGGGGCAAAGGAGGGAGGCGGAGGAGGCGCAGCCACGCAGACCTGGCGGAAGCCATCTCCCGAACTGACCAACAGCGTGCTCCCGTCTGAGCTGATGGCGATGCCAGCTGGGCCGTTGAATTGCGCCGCGTCGCCCACGCCATCAGCGCTGCCCCTGGTGCCACTGCCCGCGACCGTCGTCACCTCTCCCGTCGCCACCTCCACCCGCCGGATCTTGTGGTTGGCGAGGTCCGCCACAAACAGCGCGCCGCCGTCTAGGCTGATGGCGATGCCAGACGGGATGTAGAACTGCGCAGTCGCCCACGCCATCGGCGCCGCCTTCTTCGCCGCTGCCCGCGATCGTCGTCACCTCGCCAGTCGCCACCGCAACCCGCCGGATCTTGCGGTTGCCTTGGTCTGTCACAAGAACAGCGCGCCGCCGTCTTGGCTGAGGGCGATGCCACGTGGGTAGTCGAACTCCGCCGCGTCACCCACGCCATTCGCGTCGCCATCCTCGCCGCTGCCCGCGAGCGTGGTCACCGCGCCAGTCGCCACCTCAACCCGCCGGATCTTGTGGTTGCCTAAGTCCGCCACAAACAGCGCGCCGCCGTCTTGGCTGAGGGCGATGCCACGTGGGTAGCTGAACTGTGCCGCGTCGCCCACGCCATCCGCGTCGCCATCCTCGCCGCTGCCCGCGAGCGTCGTCACCTCTCCCGTCGCCACCTCAATTCGCCGGACTTGTGGTTGCCGAGGTCCGCCACAAACAGCGCGCTCCCGTCTGGGCTGGCCGCCGGGACGTGCAGCAGCGAGTCCTTGGTCGCGACGTACCAGGCGCCCGCGTGGTCGCTCGCGACGCCAACGCGACTGAGCGATAGAGGGCCGTCCTCGCCCTCGAGCGCCAGCGTGGTGACCTGGCCGGGAGCGCGCTGCCCAAAGATGGGCGCCTCGAAGCCACCCGCGACCGGCACGGGCTCCTCGCCCTCCTCGGCGTCCTCGCCGGTGCGGGCGCGCTTGCTGGCGGCGGACGCCATGCCACTCAGGTGGAAGCATGCCTTCTCGAGGTCTCGGGGTTTTAGGTTTGTTGTTGGCAAACCAAGATACAGATCTCACACAGAATCACGAGGTTCTCGAGGTGGATATCCTTTGGCCGCGTTGGGTAGCGAGGATTGGTGTGACGCGATCCACGCAGGCGTGGTTTCTGACGGCCGACCGTCAGTGCACGGAGTTGCCCCTTCTCCGTCCGACTGCCCCGGCTAGTTCACGGGTTTCGCGGGAGTGACCCCATGCATGCGTCAAACCCGAGACCTAGCGCGGGTGGGTTGGAGGGGGCTCGCTGCAGGGAAGGGCGGTGTAAGAGGCCGATCCCCGCAGTCCGCCCCGTTCCTCCCCATCGGGCCGCATGAGCGGCCTCGCCTCGCAGATTCGTTTTTCGCGCCTGGGTCAGGCGCGCGGGGCATCCCCCGGGTCGCTCGACCAGCGATCCGAAGAGTGGCCGCTATGCGAGGGACAGAGCGGGGCCCCCGGGGTACGCCTCCGTGCGGCCCCCTCTCCGAGGGGGGAAGGGAATTGCGGGGTCCCCACGGGCGCCTCTCTTCGGCCCTCCCGAGGGGGGGAGGGGAGCAAGGGGGTGGGGGGGTCGGGGTGGGGGGAGGGGTCTCGGATTTCGTGGGTCTAATACTATGTGGGTGTATTTTGTGAGTACACACACACACACACACACGGTGTATTTTCTTGCTTTTTTGCTCTCTGCTAAGAGAGCAAGCAAGCCCACCCACGCTTATATAGTCACCGCTTTACAGTGGTGTTTTTGTCGCATCGGCTGCAGCCTCTGCTGGGGCGGAATGAGCGGAAACCGGAATGCGCGGGGTTTGCGGCGCGATGCCCTCGGCGAGTCGACACACGCTACACACCTACTAGCCCGGTCGAACACTGCCCAAACAAATAAATTCCCCCTTTGAGCTGAGAGGTTTGGGGATTTCGCTCCGAGCGACGGTCCAACGAGAATCGTCAAAATCAGGCAATCAAGAGACCGGTAGCCACCAGCATGTCGGTGCGTCTTTCTCATGCTCCCGCGCCCCCCGCGCCCGAACTATGCACGGGCCCGGCTCGCCCGCTTGGGGATCCACCCGGCACATCCCCGCCTCCCACCTGCCGGCTTGCCTGCCGTCAGTTCACGCGGGATCGCCCTCAACTGTCAGCAACAGAAATCCACCACTGTTGGGACTGCCTTCACCCTCGCCTCACAGCCGACCTTCTGGTCGTACGCGGGTTCTTAAGGGTCGTACATGCCGGCCATGACGTCTTCCAACCGGCCGTTCGCAGGCGGTAGCTTCGCACGTCCCCGACAACTCCGAGAATGACCCGCACGAGAAGTGCGCGTCGGCGGCGCACTTTTCCTCCCAGGCTGTGGCTGCTGCCTTGGCCACCCTGGCCTCCCTCGAGGGGTCGCCAGGACCCGCCGCGGCCCTGGCGCGGCCCACGGGCGGCTTGATGCTCATCGACGCCTTCACCCTCGTCGGCCTGGCCGGAAAATACGCCAGCCGCTCGGGTGCCGCCCGCCTCCTAGAGGCCGAACCACCAGTGCTGTGAGTATTGACGCCCTCCCTGCACCTCAGGCGCGTCCCTCGCCCTCGCCGCCGCCGCCGCCGAGCCCGCCGCCGCCCTCGCCGCCGCCGCCCTCGCCGCCGCCACCGTCGCCGCCACCGCCGAGCCCGCCGCCGCCGTCGCCCCCTCTGCCGGCGCCTTCTCCGCCCTCGCCACCCCCACTGTCGCTTTCCCCCCACCAAGCCCACCACCGCCGTCGCCGCCGCCGCCCAGTCCGCCTCCGCGTCACCGCTGCCTCCCTCGCCGCCGCCCCCAAGCCCGCCACGGCCGCTGCCGCCGAGCCCGCCGCCGCCATCGCAACCGCCTCCGAGCCCGCCGCCACCAAGCCCCCCCCCCGCCCGCCAGAGGTCCTGCTTACCGATACACACCACCACGGGCGGCGCGGATCACGAGAGACAGCTGAGATGGACC
>NW_005195972.1:0-2598 GCF_000372725.1 Emiliania huxleyi CCMP1516 | reverse complement strand
AGAGCGAGCGAGCGAGCGAGCGAGCGAGCGAGCCCGCGCCGTGGCGGGTCTCTCAATAATCCCAAGAGGCGTCGCTGCGATCGGAGTCGTCGCTGTCAGAGTCGCAGCCGTCGTCGTCAGAGAAATGCGACATGCCCAGCTCGCGCCGGCGCGCGTTGCGCACGCGATCGTAGCAATCGTAGCAGAACTCGACGTCCTGGATCTCCTGCATCTCATCGGCCGGGTGCCGGATCCAGTAGGGCAGCGAGTTTCCGCGGTGCTTGCGCATGCACTCAAAGCAGCGGCCCTCCTCGTCGCACTTCTCGAGCCGTCGCATGATCTCTGCCACGTCCTCGTCCACGTACTCCTCCTCCTCGTCGTCGTAATCGTCATCGCTCACCTGGTAGCGACGCGGCGGGGTGCGGCTGCTGCGGCATGATGGATGGCACGGGCGCCGCGGGCGGCTGCGCCAGCGGGTTGTATTGCGGCTGAGGGCCGGTGACGCCGTGCGGGTACTTGAGCTGTACGCGCGGCGCCTTCTCGTCGTCGGAGAACTCGATCTTGTACCCCGGCGGGAGGAAAACGTTGAATCCGAGGATGAGCTCGCGGTGTCCGTGGAAGAGCTGCAGCACGCGGTCGACGACGCCGGGCGTGTCGATCGACTGCGCCTCCGCCTCCTCCAGGAGGTCGAGGAACTGGAGGAGGCGGAGGAGGAGGAGAGGGTGGGGATGGGAGGAGAGGGAGGGGCGGCGAGGGGCGGGGCGGCCGTGCGGGGGAGAGGAGGAGAGGCGTTGCGAGGAGGTGAGAGGTGAGGGGGCAGAGAGAGGCGGAAAAGTCGCCTGGTCGTAGATATGCGGCTGCTTCTCGAACTTCATCTTGACCCGGTCGACGTACGCGAGGGCGTCCTCGACCTTGATCTGCCGGCCCTTTGTCGCCTCCACTTTGGCAATCTTGGACGCTGACGGCTGGGCGGCGGCGCACGCGCTGACCTTTGACTTTGTTTTTGGTGCGGAGCCGCCGCCGGTCACGGGCGTGCCGCTCTTGGCGCGTTCCTGTCGCTCCATGTAGTAGAAATGCTGCTCGACGCTCGCCACGGTGCGGCTGCCAAACTGTGCGGCGATCTCGACCCACATCGCCTTTTTCTGTTGCTGCGCCTTGGTGCCCGCGTCAACCAGCGCTCGGAGCTGTGCCTCCTCCGTCGCCGTCCACGGCTTGCAGCGCACCTTTGTCCCAGCCCTGCGTCCACGGTTCGAGGCTGCCGTTGTCGTCGCCATCCCTTTACCTGCCCGGGCCGTTGTTGCTTGCCTTGAGGCCGCCGGGTTTCTTATTTAGCTTCTAATAAGGCGAAAGGCTGAGCTCATTGGCTACATCACTAATAAATAAATAAATAGAGCAGAGTGCTACATCACGACATCATTTTAAAGGGACGGCCGTACTTTGCGCGTGCGCGCGGCCTGGCATGCGCGCGATGACCTCGCCCGAGCAACCAGCCGACAGTCGGCCTGCCCAGCCTTCTTCTGAGCCATCCCCAGAGACTCCCTCCGCTGCCGTCGGCCCCGCAGTCCCGGCCGACATGCCCGCCGCATGGCCTGCGCACACGCCACCAACGCCAGTTCAACAAGCCGCAGGTTTGGCAGCTCTGGGCGGGAGTCAGCCGGGCTCGCTGCCAGCTCCCACCACGAACTTGCCACCACCGCCAGCCCCTGCCGCTCTCTCCGCCAGCACCATCGCTCCCGGCGCCTCCAACCCATCCTTCAACCAATGCAGCGACAACCACACGAGCTCCATCCTGCATCCTGCTGCTGATGCACCAACCACCACCGCCCTTGCTGTCAACTGCTCATCTCCTACTGCTGGACACGCTACTCCATTCCTTTGCGAGCCACCTCCTCGTGCCGCAGCGCCTGAACCGTCCACGTCCACTGAATGCTCCTCGCAGTCCAACCTGCAGACGCAGTTGCCACCTGATTGGCGCCATCTGGCTGCCTCTTCAACTCTCAACCCTGGAGCTGCGCCATTCCAGCCGACCTTCCCTCAGAGCCCCCAACACCGACCCCGCGGTGCAACGCTTCTCTTCCAGAGCACAACTTTGGGATCATCTCAAACACTGCCGGCCAACAGCCACACGCCCTCGCTACCACTTTGAAGCGGAAACGAGACAACCCCCCTCCCGCCCTGGGACCTGCACCACTGCCCGTTCTCACCTATGCAGACGCTGCCACCGCTCCCCCCGCCAAACGCCACCAATCCATCCACAACAGCGCCAGTGGAACCACAATCCCCACGATCGCCCACAATTTACTATGATACCCGACCCCCTTCCCACACTCCTGCCATGGAATATGCCGCCAACCTCCGCCGTGCAGACACGATCCAGCAGTTTGGCTGCCACCACCTCACCAAATAACCCCCCCCCCCCCCCCCCCCTTTCGGGGGACCCAAACATCCCCCCCCATCCCCCCCCCATGCCCCCCTTTTGGCCCGGGCCCTCCTTGGGCCCCCCCCCCAAAAACCCCCCAATTCCCCGCCAAATTAAAATTTTGCATCCGGGTTTTTGATACCCCCCCCCACAGGGGGGGGGCCGGGACCCCCTTTTTTTCCCTTTTGGGGGGGGTAATT
>NW_005195973.1:0-1290 GCF_000372725.1 Emiliania huxleyi CCMP1516 | reverse complement strand
GCAGCCTCCTTAAGGCAATGGGGTCTAGATTCGGAGCGCTCGCCGAAGGGGAGTACGACAAAATAGCGCCCGTGATTGCCTGCACGCTGCCCGCACTCACGGACACCATAACCGAAAGAAAGAGAGGGGAGCTCGCGGGAGAGGTGACGAGTGAACTACAGGTAGTGGGGAAGGCAGCCTCGATGGCCATACAGACATGGGTGCGAAACAACGACAAGACCAAGGCACGGGCAGAGGAACGAGAGAAGAATATAGAGTGGATAAAGCGCCTGTTCACGGCATGGAGGGTAAGCCACGCCGAACGCAAGGAAGCCGGGGAAGACGACCCCGAGGAGGACGAAACAAAAGTGGAAATCCCGCCGTCAGCTGTCACAATATACCCGAAGGGAACCCCAGTGCCAACACCGACCATTGAGGTACAAGTGCTCGAAACGAGAGTGGACCTGAGCAACGACATGACAGGGCGGGATATGCTCGCAGTGGGAGTCAGAAATGTGGTCCTTGCGCGAGGAATGCTCGATAAACTCGAGGGACCAAAATACGCGGAGAGGAGAGCGGAGTTACGCAGAAAGGCGAGAGAAGCAGCGAGAGCAAGAGATCGGCAGACGACAGCGGCGTCTCAGAACGAGGCCGAGGAGAGCGATGAGTCAGGGGAAGAGACAGCAGGAGAGAGAACGACGAGAGTGAGAAGAATGCGAGGTGGCATGAAGGTCGCTGCAAGAATTGGTGATAAACTGCGGAGAGAGATAGGAAGTGGTAGACGCCCGAGGGTGGGCGACGGCTAACACCACACTTCTCCCCTAAAATCCCTGTGTGGTGGCGGCGTACCGTCCTCCCATCCCTCCCTTGGGTTGCCTGTCTTCTTTCTTTCTTTATGGGAGGAGCCCCACCTTCACCCATACCGTGATTTCTTTTTTAGTTTCCCATAAGTAGGGGAGGTAGGTAGGTAGGTAGGTAGGGGCACCGCAGGGGCCGGTCAGGTTTTTCCAGAATTTCAGCTTGCTGGCCGCCCCAAGCAAAAAGAATACCCACCTCGCTGGCTCGGTTGTCGTGCTGCGGCCAAGAGATGATCCTGGCTGCGATCAGCAGCAGCCTCTGTCGTCCCGCGCTGCACGCGCGTGCACGGCCGCTATGCTGCGAGGCACACGACGTGCAGCAGGCGCTTGCCGCCGTGCGTCGGCGGCTCGCGGCGGCGGCTGGCGAGGGCGAGGAGCCTCGTCTCGTCGCAGTCTCGAAGACCAAGCCGGTCGAGGCGTTACGCGAAGCGTATGACGCGGGAGTGCGCGACTT
>NW_005195974.1:0-1290 GCF_000372725.1 Emiliania huxleyi CCMP1516 | reverse complement strand
AAACAGCGTCTCGGTCGAGGTGGAAGCGGACGCCACGAGCGCGCCGCCCGACTCGAGCACCAGCTGGGCCGCGATGGTGATGGTCGGTGCGATGGCCGCCCCGAGGCCGTGCAGGTGCACCTCGCGGTACCGCTCGAGCAGCTTGCGGGAGCGACGGAGCAGGGACGGCGCGCCTGCTCTGCGCGAGACGAGCAGGTGATTGGAGCCGCGGAGCGCGGGAGTTTGCGGCGGCACGCACAGCGGCATATATCGATCGAACAAAAGAAATCCACTCGCATCGGCCGCAGAAGCAGCGATGACTCTCCCTTTCGACATGAGAATCGCGCCGTGGCTTCTGCATCACACACCAGACGCCCGAGGGTGGGCGACGGCTAGCACCACAACACTCCTCTCCTTAAATCCCTTTGGTGGCGGCGTGCCGTCCTCCCTGGGGGCGCTGTTTTCTTTCTTTACCCAGTGTCGTGCGAGGGAGCTTAGTGTTAAAATTCTTTCCCCACCCCCCCCCTCTTGTCCTTGTCACTGGGCAAATCGTCGCTGAGGGGTAAATGTGAGTGGAGGGTCGGACAGCGTGAATGTGAGTGCCCTCCACGCTCTGGTTCGGCTCACAGCACGTGCACTGGCTGGCATCCCTTTCCCCTGTCTGTCGGAATATCTCAGCAGCGAGCGCTCGCTGTTAGTTTGATGGACAGACGTGATGGAAGACGCGCCTCAACCAGACCAAAGAGCTGGCATGTTTGCGCGATGTGAGGAGCCACAGCCAGCCCCTGCCGCAGCCGTTAATTTCCCGCGAGACCTCGAGAGACAAAAAATCGGCAAAACACGCGCTGTCTACAGAGGCGACTGTGTCAAGACGAAAGAGTTAATAAATAAATAAATAAATACAACGGGCACGCCAAACGAGGGGTGGGAGAAGGACAGGGTCCCCACCTGCACGAGCAGGATCTTGTAGGACGATCAGGGACACAGGGGAACGGGAGCGGGGAGCGCATCGCGACACGGAGGGGGGCTGGGACGAAAGAGTTGGTTTGCGCGATGAGGAGCCAATAGTTCTTTCCCTCGAGACCTCGAGAGAATGACAGAACATGAAAATCGGCGGTTGTTGATGAATGGCACGCCATGCCTAGCGCTCGACTTCCTCGGTCCGTTTCTGCCTTGGGCACATGGCTTCACACAAGAGCTCGATTTCAGTGGCAAGCCAGCGTTCTCGCCGCCGCTGCGTCGTACTCGGGGTGGCGGCCTTCGTAGCGCTGGGTCTCGCCCTGGGTCTGGGCCTGGGCCTCACATTGGCGC
>NW_005195975.1:0-1290 GCF_000372725.1 Emiliania huxleyi CCMP1516 | reverse complement strand
GCAGATTTGGGATCGTACTTATTAGCGGCTTCCCCAGACTCCACGCCCCATCGCCCCTCCACTGGACGCTCCACCCTCCACGCTCCACTCGCAGTGTCCAGCTCTCGCCACTTTTGCTGCTCTCTCTACACAGTCACACGCCCTACTGCGCGCTTGCCAGATATGCCTACTCCTTTGTTGTGGCCGGGTGTGAACCGGTAACCCCAAGCTCAAACCCGGCTCGAGGGGGCGCAAACCGAAAAATCAAATGTCCGACGAGTATCAAATTTGCGTATCAAATGTCAGTTCACAATTGGGCCCCCATGGAGGTCGCTCCTAGAGCCGTATGGCGCGCAATTCACGGGCTGCGTCGGGCGCGCCTTGCAGCGAGTAAAGCCGTAGGCGACCTGAATGTTGGACCCTGTGGGGTTGCGCGCCGCCTGCGTCGCAGCCTCCAGGCCCTCCATCACGAACATGGCGTTCTTGGCCCTGCGAGCCGCGGCCTTTGCCGCAAGTTGCTCCTTGGTGAGCTCCTTTTTCTTCGGCGCGGTTCGCTCGATGTACGAGCGCTCCGCCGCCTGCACACCGACTCGCGGTCGCCCGCGGAGCCTTCTCGTGCTTCAGGTCGACCTCGATGGTCGCGTAGCCAGGCTTTATCACCCTGACACAAGACGCACCGAACAACCTTGCGACACTCACTGCGTCCTCCTGTTGCGCGCGATCGGAGCTATTCCAGGGTCCGCTGCGCCTCCCCGGCAGCACGACGGTGGCCGGCGCTTGCGCGCCAGCCCCGTCCGCCGCCGGTTCCGCGGCCGCGGTCCCTGTCATAGCTACGCGCGCCATGGGGCGACGTGTCTCTCTCCTCCGCGGGACCGCGGCCAGCCTCCGGCTTCTCAGCGTGTCGCGAGTGCTGGATCTCTGTCTGCGCTGTGGTTCCTGGTAGCGTGGGTGCTGGGTGTGATGGGGGACTCTCTGCACTCTGGTGGCTTTGGTTACAAATTTACGGATTTACGGATCCACCCCCCTCCCTCCCCGTCCCGTGACCCGCCTGACCCGGCGCCGTGAGACGCGCATCCGGGAATCAAGTTGGGGTGTGCCGGCATGTGTGACGCATAAAGCCGACAGTAACCGACAGTGTAGAGTATATATGTGTTCGGGGGGGGGGGGGGGGGGCCCCCATCCAGGTTCTAAAAAAAGTTCCTTAAACATTAAAGGCCCGCCAGAGCCCGCCCCCCAAAAAAAAACTAAAGGGGCGGGCCCCGGTCCCCCCTCTGGGGGGGAAATTCTCCCTCCCCCGGGGGGGGGAACCCG
>NW_005195976.1:0-1290 GCF_000372725.1 Emiliania huxleyi CCMP1516 | reverse complement strand
GGTCATCGGCTCGGGCCGAGGCGCGCATGCCATCGAGCATCGGCTCAACCAGCTGCGCTCGCGCCTCCCTCCCCACGTCGCTGAGCGGGCGCTGCCATCTCGGCAGAAGCAGCTCCAGACGTCGCGCTGGCTCGAGCTGGCGGAGCGATGCTGCAATCCGCAGACGCGGCCGAGCGGGCCGCAGCAGAACGATGCCGCCGTGGCCAAGGCGGCGCGTGCTGCGATCGCCGACGACGAGAACCTCGACGACGCCGGCAAGCAGGCGCTGCGGCGCGCCGCTGGCAGAGCCCCGCTCCAGCGGCTCCCGCTCTCTGGGCTCGCCGCGAACTACACGGTGCCGCCGATGCGCATATCGAGGAGGGCTCGGTCGTCTCACTGCCTGCTCACTGCAGCAGCGGGACGGCAAGCGGATCGACCACGGGCGCGTCCCGACCGCGGCGCAATATGGGCCCTCGGCGAGGCAGGTGCGGATCCCGGAGAAGTGGCATCGGTCCGCATCAACGACACCCGCTTCTTCCTCCTCGACGCAAACTCGGCCCTGGCCAGGCTGAGGCACACAACGTACAACGTGCTCGACATCCAGAGCGGCACCTCGATCGCCGACCTCCTCTCCAACGTGAGCGCGTGGCTCGACTACCATGTTCAATCCCCCCTCCGGGTGATGCCAGGGCAGCAAAACGGGCTACGGGTGGTGCCATGCAGCCAGCCTGACCCCCTAGAGCCGCCCGGCACCACCGCACCGGTGTGAGGCGTGATCGTGCTGCTTGGGGTACATTGTTGTTTTCATGGGCTCGAATGCGGTGTGAAAAAGGCGCTCCGAGGTGCCGATTTTGCACGAGAGTGCGAGGTTCGAGCTCTCGTGCTCCGTCCACAGGCTGCGAGCCGTCGAGTGCTCGCTTCGCACTTTCCATTGGGTCCGTTGGCGCATATCGGGCGCCTCGCAGGCACGCCGTCCCCGCGTCTCTGTGGAGGAGATGCGTCACCCGGTTGCACTCAAATCGCAGCCGAACGCCATATCGCTCCGTGTGCCCCACCGGTGGCTAGCCTGCCGCCACCGCTTCTTCGCACTTTCCATCAGATGTGTGGGCGCGGGGCGGATGCCTCGCCGGCAGCCGAGGTGCTCTCTCCTCGGATCCTTTGCGTCACCCGCAAAAAGTTCTTCGGAAGCCACTGCCGTCTGGGCACTCCACCAGCCCTCCTCGCCTTTTGAGGCTGGGATTGGTGTCGCCCGTGGCATCTGCGCCGGTCGAGAGCTTCCACGTCGCTCATGCGCATCAGGGCGAGCGAAAC
>NW_005195977.1:0-1291 GCF_000372725.1 Emiliania huxleyi CCMP1516 | reverse complement strand
GCGCCGCGCCGCGATCGCGTTGACCGCGGCGCTCCTCGCGTTGATGCGTGAGCGGCGGCGCCGGTTGCGCTTGCGGCTGCTCCTTGAGGGCGCCAGCCACCGCATACAGCCTTCGGTGCCGGCGCTACGCCAAGGATCGCAATCTGCGGCGCCGGCATCTCGGGACTGACGCTGGCCGGTCGCCCACCCTTGGGCGTCCGCCTCTTCCTATACCGCTTTTTGTAAAGAAAGAAGAAAGAAAACAGACACGCCAAACGAGGGATGGGACGAGGACAGGGTCCCCACCTGCACGAGCAGGATTTTGGAAGGACGATCAGGGGGACAGGTGGGGCTCTCCTGCTCCTGACAAGGGACACGACAGGCTCGCAGCGCGGTGCGCGGTGGACTCCCACATCCACTGGCGGTCTCATCTCAGTCTAGCGACCTGCCTCCAGCTTGTCGCTGGCAGTCTCTCGCACATGCACACTGACACAGGGGTGGCAGGGGCGGCGGCACGAGTCTCCCACATACTATGCGGGCCTCACTAGAGGTGCGGCCTGTGCGTGTCCTCGCCCTTGAGGGGGGAGGGGAAGGGGCTGTGTGTCTGTGCATGTGTGTGTGGGGGAACGCTTTTTGTGTAAAATTCTTCGCGGGAAAAATTCTTTTCTTGAAGCGCGTCAGCTGCGCTCCGCGCTATCCATTGTGAATGCGCGCCGTCAAGCGGTCGGACCCGCAGGCCTGGGCTTTGGCAGGCGGGATCGGCTGGCTCTACGGGATAGGTTGCGTGCTCGGGCCGTTCTACGGCGTCGGCGTCGGCCTCACCTTCCCGGGCGGCATTCTCGCCGGCGCCGGTGGCGGGGTCGGGGTCGTCGTCGGCATTGGCATGGGCGGCGGGCTCGTGTGGGGTGCTGGCCGTGGCTCTGTGCGCGGCCTCGGCGTGCCGGTGCCAATGGAGCCTCCGGTCCTTCCGTCCCTTCAAGACCTCGGCGCGCGGGCTGCGACCTCGTACGACGCAGTCAAGCAGTGGCGACGTGAGCTCTCCTCTGCTCCTCGCCGGGAACGACGGCTAGCGCTGGCGCTGCCTGGCGCCCCTATCCCGACTGAACTGCGGCGCCGAAGGCAGAAAATGGGTGGCTCTTGAGATCAGACGGCGCGTTGCGCATGAGATCAGAGGCTTTATTCGAAAAAAATTAACCTGGTTACATGAGCTAACGCGGCCTCTGAGAGTGGAGTCGGGACGTACGGGCTCACCGGGGGAAGACCAGTTGCAGGGGCAGCCGGACCACCGCGACCTTCGACGGGGAGGGCCACG
>NW_005195978.1:0-17013 GCF_000372725.1 Emiliania huxleyi CCMP1516 | reverse complement strand
CTCCTCCAACGGGGCGGGCACCTATGACCTCCACGTCCGGAAGGGAGACGACATCTCCTACCTCAAGATGGGCGGCGGTGGCTGGGGGAAGGTCGCCGCCGACCAGCAGCGGCAGCTTCGAGACGGCGACCACGGAGTGGTTCGACCCCACATAAATCCGAGACGGTGACGGGATGCTGTCGTACGATGGTCTCAGGCCCAGTGAGGTAGTGCATCTGACTATCCCGGATCCTGCTGACCAAGCTCCTCTTGTAGCTCGATCGGTCACACCGCCATCGCCGTCGGGGAGAGGGGGGACGACACTGCTTCGGCAGCGTGCACCTCGATCCTGTACCGTGTTTGTTATGACCCCCCCCGATGAACACACCAGTGAGGGAGGGCGAGACGATCGAGGGGTCCCGTACCACGCGGAATCGGCCCTATCCAGTGCTCAGGTGCTCAGCAGGAAGGTGGAAGCAGAAGAGAGAGCTGGGAAGTAAATGGGGAGAATGCCAGGAGAGGGGTCACTCACAGTTCATCATCTTGCAGAGCAAGGGGATCCTGAAAGGACAAGAGTGGGCAATAGGGAAGGTTAGGTGGGTAGGTAGTTACGGGAAGAAAGAAATAGCGACGATTTCTCTCTTTCGCGCGTTCGTCAAAATCCAAAACCCTTCTTGCGGGGTTGAAAAATGCGGAAAGGGGGTCGCTGCTTCGAGGTCCGCCTCGGCGGCGTCACGCACTCGGTGACCGTCGACCGGTCCGCCTCCGTGCGCGAGCTTCGCGCAGCTGCCGCGCTCGCCACGGGCGAGCCCGCCAGCGAGCTCACGCTTCTCTGTCGAGGGCAGAGGCTGGTGGACGACACTGCAGTCGCAGATGCGCTGCCTGATGGGAGAGAGCGCCTGCTTGCAATCGCACAGCCGCCACCGATGCGCCGCCGGCTCACCCTCCGCGACCTGTGTGGCGGCTGCGTGCACGGGGTGGAGCCTGAAGACGGTTGCACCGTCTCTGAGATGTGCAGGGTCGCAGAGCAGTCGCTGGGAGTCGAGCCCAACGCCAACGGGGCGCTCTTCTCGAGGCACGTCGGGCAGCTGCTGAGGCCGGAGCTGCTCCTCTCCGACTACGCCTTGCCCAACGAGTCCGAGGTCTTCCTCATCTCGCGGTCTGCGGTGGAGGCGGAGGCCAACGGCGACCGGGCTGCAGACCCCATAGCCGCTGCAGCCTCGGTCGGCGGGCCGGACCCACCCAGGCGAGCAGTCGACGCGCCGATGTGCCCGCCGCCGCCGCCTCCCACCCCGCCGCCGCCGCCTGGGGTCCCGGCAACGCTACGCACCGGCCTTCGCACGCTGCAACGGCCGTCGGGCCGGCGCTCACTCCCTCTCGCTTCCGGCGCCGCTGCACACGACGACCTATTTGAGGAGCGCTGCGCTGCGTTGGTCGAGCAGCTCGCGCTGGCTCTCCCCTCCGTGGCCGGCAAGGCGGCAGCGGGCTCCGCCGCTCCTCCCGCGGTCGAGCACACTCCCGCCGCTGAGGCCAAGCCGACCAAGCGTCGCTCCTCCGCGAGGCGGCGTGGCCGGGTGGATCCGGACGGCTGCAGCTCGGACATGCGTCCTCCTTCGGCTGCGCCGGCCGCAATGACGGCGCCCATGCGCAAGCCGCCCGCATGCCTGGAGTGCGGGCGGCGGCTGCCTACACTCACGGCGTTCGTGCAGAATGCCTGCGACTGTGGCGGCTTATTCTGCGCGGCTCACCTCTGCGCGCACGAGTGCAGCTTTGACCACCGGGCACGGCAGCGGCAGCAGATTGCCGCTGCAAATCCAAAGCTAGAGGCGAGAAAGATGGAGCCTCTCTGAGGCGAGTCGAGCCCCTCGCGGCGCACGGGCCCTCGAGGGTTATCGTTGACGCTGCGGGCAGCGGCCGAGTCTGGGCAGCGTTGCGCTGCCTCGTCGCCTCGCTCAGGATCAATAGCGTTGTGCTTGCACCACAAGGGCAGCTTGCTCATCTCCCTATTTGGGGTCAATCCTCCGAACCCTCCCTCTGCCTTTCTCCCCTCGAGAGCAACCACCACTATATCCAGTGTACGCGCAGTAGTAGACGGGTCATAGAGACGCACCTTGTATTGAGGCCGTCCTGAGATATGAGTCGCTCTCGCATCCTCATCGGCCGGTACAGTCGCGTTCGCGTCTCTCTAAACGGTCCGTAATTCTAATTTTGAGTACCTCGAACTCGTATTAATATCGATAACGAAAACGGCCCCTCCACATATAGAGCGAGCGCGGCCCGCCGCGGCCCGTCCAGGTCCACCAGCACCACAGACCCCACGTTTATATCGTAAAGAAGTCCCACATCGATTCAACTTGCGAGTTCGTAAAAAGGCTAGTACGCTAGTTCCATTTCACTCTGACACGCTAATCTTGAGAGAAAACGTCCAACACGGAGCTCGGTGTTGCTCCCAGCGCCCTCCCCCGCGCTCCCTGGACCCTGCCGGGCCATGACCGATTATCCCTAGTTAGTACAACGAGAGCTCATCTGGCTACCGCGACCGAGAGCGACCCAACTCGTCGACATCGTCCGATTCGATCCGATGATGGTGCCGCAATCAGCCTCCGGAGGCTATCGTGGGGTCGAGCCGGCAGTAGCCGTGACATGTGGTTCCACCACCCCTCGCGTAGGCTTTGCCTCTGCTCGCCACCGTCCCCAGGCTGCCTAATGGGATGGAAAGGAAGGCTGGGCGAGCGTATAGAAACGTGCTCGACCTGCGACACTTTTGTACCTCCCCAGGACGCGCAGAGGCAGCTCTGCGACCCCGCCGAGTGGACGGTTGCACACCGCGCCACCTGCTGTGTGCAGCCGTCTACTCGGCGGGGTCGCAGCTGCCTCTGGAAGGCACCGAGAGGTACGAAATAATGGCGCAAATGACCAAAATCAAGATTGTGTAACGCGAGCTGTGCCACACTGCCACTGTGAAATATGGAACTAGCCAAACGCGAAACGGCTCTACTCTGGCGTCTCTGGCGTCTATAGGACTAGGTCTGGCAGCGCACACACCCAAATATGGAAAATGCTGGGAAAATGGCGGTTACGCTTACGGCTCTAAAGGTTACGCTAGTCTAACGCATCGCTAGACGCATCGGGGTCGCCCACCGGCGCGCTCCGCGGGGGGGGGGGTCTCGCCGGAGCCCGGACACCGCGCCCGCAGGAGCGCTCTCCGGGAGGCCGGCACGTGTTTGTAGGCAACGTGTTTGGTTCGACTTCGCTCTTTGAGGAGCACCGGCCGGCCGCCTAGCTTTGTGTGCTAGCTCCCCTTTTCTAGGCCCCCTCTATGGCACCGCGTTTCATCAAACACTCCCGCCCCCCGAGCCCCCGACGAGAGTGCCGAATGATTCTTTAATTCTTTTGTGAGGAATGCTGTGTGTGAGAGAGATTTGTTTGTTGTTGTGTGTGTGCCAGCGCACGCAGCAGCACTGCAGCAGCAGCACACGCGCCAGTCCGCACCTAGACGTGCCTGTCGGCTGAGTTGATGTTTCTTTTCTGAGTTTTCTTGTAAAATCGCAAACCCTGTCAGCAGTCCTCCTCCGGGAATGGGCAACCAATTTCTTTTCTACGGAGCCGCGCGCCCCAAACGACCCAGGCGGCGAGTAGTCGACCTCGAACCTTCGACATGTAGTTGCCCGTAGTTAGCGCCCGCCCGCCCCCCCCTCTGTCGCTTCGCAAACGAAAAAACAAAATAAAACCAAGCAAAAGAGAAAGCGAGGCCAAAAAACGATTGCGTAAACGGCGTCACAAAGCCCGCCGGTTTTGATCGACAATCGCGAGATTGACCGCCGTCGACCAGAGAATCGACGGCAGCATGCAGACGATGTGCCAGCTTGCACGGCGCTCGCGCCGCGCCGGCTGGCTCATCGACCGCGCTCTCTGGCGCCGTCCGGGCCACGCGCGGCGCCTCGCGTGCCTCGCGCCACTCGCCTCGGCTGGCAGTACAGCGCCAAAGCCGCCTCGCAAACACCGCGCACAGCACCAGCATGCTGCCCACCAGGCAGCAGAGTGCTGCACCGGCGTGCAGCGGACGCTGCGGCGCTGTGGCGCCGCCTCCCCGCCCTGTCCACGGAGCAGGCGAGCGGCGGCACGGCCTTCCACCAGCTGCAGGAGGTGCGCACTTCTCAAAGGAAGCACAGGATGCTCCCGCAGTTTACGCAGCTTTGTGCAGCGCAGCGTACGGGCCACGCCACACAAAGCCGACCCTCAGTCTGGCCAAGAGGCTGTCTGCGGAAGGCCTGGCAGCGCGTACTCGCCTCCTCCGCGGCCATGCCCTCCGCCCGGGCGAGCGAGGAGCGGGGACACAACCATTTCTGGAATCCTGTGTCCCCGAAGGAAGATGAGTCGCACGAAAATTCTTCTTGAACGGTAGCACGTTGCACACAGCTGCGCCCTGCCCCTCTCGCGCCGTCTGCACAAGCCTCCCGCCTCACGGGCCGCGATGGGCAAGCAGAAGAAGGGCAAGACAAAGGCCTTCGCTGCGGTCAAGCGGATGATTTCGCCGAAGGATGCGCGCATCAAGAAGCCAGCACCGAACCCGAACCAGTTGCCGAAGCTTGAGCGGCAGCGGAAGGATGCCGAGGTTCGCAACGTGGCGCAGACGCCGGCGTCCCTCTTCTTCTCGCACAACATGTCGCTGGGTCCGCCATACCACGTGCTGATCGACACCAACTTCATCAACTTTTCGATCCAGAACAAACTCGACATCATGAAGAGCTTGATGGACTGCCTATACGCAAAGGCGCCTTCTCGCGGCTGCCATCCCCGCGCGCCTCTCCCCGCCGCCGCACGCGGCGCTCTCCTCTCCCGCTGGACCGCCTTCTCGCACCCTCCTCGTCTGCCGCTCTCTTGGCCGGCCGCAGGTCGTCCCGTGCGTCACCGAGGCGGTGATGGCGGAGCTCGAGAAGCTGGGGCCGAAGTACCGGGTGGCGCTGCGACTCGCGAAGGACCCTCGCTTCGAGCGGTGTGCGCCCGCTAGAGAGGGGGAGTGGGAGGCCCGCCCCATAGAGGCCCTCTGCACGCCTCACCTCCGCACGCTGCTCCGCCTCACCGTTCGCTGCTCCGCCTCACCTTTCGCTCCGCACGAGCCGCTCCCCTGGCTGGCTGAGGACTTCCGGCATCGGGCAGGCTGCCTGCGATGAGGCAAGGCAACGAATACGCTGACGACGACCTCGTCGAGCGGGTCACCGCGCACCGCATCTACATTGTCGCCACGTGCGCTCGCGCCCCCTCGCCTGCCCTCGCCCGCCCTCGCCCGCCCTCGCCCGCGACGGCCGGCCCCGCGTCCAGCCCGCGACCGCTTGCGCCTTGCCACTCTCAGGTGCGACCGGGACCTGAAGCGACGACTACGAAAGATCCCGGGGGTGCCCCTCATCTCGATCAAGGAGCGGAAGTACCAGGTTGAGCGCATGCCGGAAGGGCAGTTCGGCTAGCCTATATCTCGCCCTCGCGCGAGCTCCTGCGGTCCGTGAACCATGTGTTTATTCTCGTGTGTCGGAGAGTTCTTGCAGGGCGCAACCGAGCGTGGCGGTGGGTACATCTGATTGTTATAATGTGAACGCTTAAATATATCCTTCCGCCCCGCGCCCCTCACAGTGTCAGTGACACTCTGACTCTCACTCTCTCACTGACAGAGAGCCGGACACCGGGAGTCCCGGTAGAAGGTGCGCAGCGTCCCTAATCTAAAATCTCAGGATTCAGGATTGAGGCATCGCTTCAGTGAGGCCAAAGTGAGTTTATGGATGTGTGAGAACGGTACGGGACACGAGGAGTCACGCGGACCGACTCGTTGGTGACTCTGCTGCACGCCGTTTCAGATTTTTTCTCAGCGTGAGCGAGACGTGGAAGAGTGCCACCGTCGGGTAGGACGGGTCGGCCCGGAGCATCAGAGTAGCCGTCGTGGTCGCGGCGAGCAGCGCCGGCCACTCCGGCGCCGCGTCGGCAACATGGGAGCATGTCCACCGCCACTTCGCGGTCGCAGCGCTGTTTGTCGCCCAAAACGCCGCCTATCCCTCTGGCGGGCCAAAGATCGCCTCGCATGTCGATTTTGACTCGACGGGGGCATGGAGGCATCACGTCTCCATGCCCCCGTCAAGTCGGAGCCAGTCTGCGGCGACCACAGCGCTCACCGCAGGGATAGGCGAGCTTTTCAAGAGTCACGCGATTGCGCGAAATCCCACAGTGGTGGATTTTGGGGCGCTGCGCACCCCCTACGCGGGAGACCCCTGTGGCCACAGCCTGTGCGCGCCCTCCACACGCCGACACGGTTCACCCGGGCGACCGCTCCGGGGGGACAGCGCAACTCACAAGAGCTACATATATTATAGAGAGCGAGGACCCGCGAGAACAAACGAGAGCAAGAGGCAAGACCCTAGTTTCCTACTGTTTTGCAGCCGCGCACTGTACATGTACGACACAATTGCGCCGCCGGCTCGCTCGAGCTCGCCACCAGCTTGCCACCCGCGCGCGTGGTGCGGCTTGCGGCCGCAACGCGTCAAGAGAGAGTGGGATTCCACACGAGGATTCCACACGACGAGGCCAGGATACGGCATCTCTCGTCTCCTTCCTGCATGCTCCGAGACGCAGTGTTGTATCACAAAGGACGCGCGAGCGGCGCCTCGGTCACATCGCCACCTGCAACCAACGGCGCGGGCGTTGGGAGGCGTGCGCGCGTGTGGCTCGTGACGCGGCTCGTCTCTGCGCCTGTCTCGTCGTCGCCCGGCAGCCAGGTGGGGAAGGGAGGGAGGCGGTGGTGCCCTCTGCCGGAGGTGTCCATCCGCTTGCGCGTCGCGTCCTGGAGGACGAGCGAGCCCTCGTGACTCAGCTCCTACGCTCCCCCCGCCCCCACCCCCCTCTCTTCTATAGAGGCGCTCCTTGAGCCGGACAAGCGACCCCTTGCCGCCTGGGATCGTGCCCTTCAGGTAGACCAGCCTGCGGACACGGGGGCGGGCTGCTCGAGCCGCGACCCTCGGCCCCTCCCCTCCCCTGGCGCTGCTCGCCCGTGCTCCGCGTCCACGCGGTAGACCAGCAGCGAGTGCGCCGTCCGCACCTTGCCCCCCATCCGGCCGGGCATCTGCGAGCCGGCGGCGGCGGCGAGTCGGCGCAAGCACGAGCGCGGCGGGCGGGGCGGGGCGGGGCGCCTTTTTGCCGGGCATGACGCGCGTGGCGTACAGCGAGCCCGCGGCGCCGCCGAGCGAGCCTCCGCTGCGGTGAGAGAGGGAGTGGCCGTGCGAGCGCGGCTGCCCTGCAAAGCCGTACCGGCGCATCACGCCTTCGAACCCCTTCCCCTTGCTCGTCCCCTGCACGTCCACGAACTGGCCGGGCACAAAGTGGCGCGCGCAGATGGTCGTGCCTAGAGGAAGGCTCCGAGGAGATCCCACGCAAGCTTCCTCAGGCACTGTGGCGCGTGGGCTGGCCGCATGCCGACTGGCAGCTGCGCATCCTCAGAGACGCGGAACTCGCGCAAGTAGCGCTTGAGGGGCAGGCCGCGCGACTCGAACTGGCCGGCGTCGGGCCGGTTGAGCCGCTTCCGCTTCTGCCAGCCGCTGCCCAGCTGCAGGTTGAGCCCCTCTCCCTCTGAGGTCGGCACGCGCTTTGCCTGCACCACCTGCACGTCCTGCACCTCGATGATGGTGAGCGGCACCACCTTGCCGTCGGGCTGCCACGCCTGCGTCATCCCACACTTCATGCCCAACGCACCACACCTGCGCAGCCGGCGCCACTCGCGACGTGAGGAGGGAGCGTGTGCGCTTCCAGCGGGCAAAGCGCGGAGGCGTCACGCGCACCGCAGGCTGCTCTTCCCCCACACGCGGCTCGGCTGAGCGAAGCCTGCGGGCGCCGTGCAGAAGCCGCGCCTCAGGAGACGTAATGAGGCCATGGCTCTGGTGGCGTCGTGTTGTGGCCGCGCCAGACCAAGAGTCGCTGAAAAGAAAAAATGCAGCCTGAATAACATAACAATGCTCGCGCACGGCGGCATCTGACAGAGAGGAATGGAAGAACACATGCAACCACAATAACCACAACAATGCAACATCTCGCTCCCCGATAGGGCAGAAGAGGCGGGCAGCCGGGCGAGGCTCAGGGCTCGCTCGAGACGCGTGCGGTATCCTAGCCAGGGGGGGGGGGGGGGTCCGCGAGTGGCGTGCTGCTCGAGCAGTCAGCCTCCCAGCAGAGCAGTGGCAGTCCTCCTCCCTCCCGTCCGCACCGCCCCCTCCTCCGGCGCCTGCGCGGACAGGGCGGCGTCGGCGCCGCGCAGCGGCGCTCAGGCAGCGGCTCCCACGCCAGCCACAGCGCGGCGCGCTCTCCGGAGGATCTCGATCCCCTCGCGCTGCTGCCTCCCCACGTGGTCGAGAGCGTCGCGGAACTGCGGCTCGGGTGCCTTCGAGGCGGAGCCCGCGCCCGGCTTGGGTAGGCACTTTGACAGCCATCGAGGACGCGCATTCGAGGCCGAGCGCAGGGCGCTGCCGCACGGCGTGCGATCCACGCACTTCCGAACCGTTCCCTGCACCCACTTCGCCAGGGACTGCTTCGAGCTGGGCACGCCGTAGTGGGAGAGGAGCTCGCTGAGTTGCGCCTGGAAGGGCTTGGCCGCCGCCGACTTGTCGGACACCGCCCCGCCAGCGCCCGGCTCTTGCAGCCGCGTGAAGCCGCTGGCCGTCTGCTTGGCCCGGCTCGCGTGTTGCAGCAGCGCGTCGAGGTGCTCTTCCATGCCGATCGCCTTGGCGGCCTTCGCGAGCGTGGCGAGCAGCCCCCCCTCGGCTTCCAGCTGCTCCGTGCCGTATCGGTCATCGCCCGCCGCAGCCGTATCGCCACCGCTGGCCCCGCCCACCGCAGCGCCACCGCTGGCCCCGCCCACCGCAGCGCCACCGCCGGCCCAGGCCGAAGGCGTCGGGAGCGAGTCGCCTCGCCCGCGCTCAGACGCGCTCTTCCCAGCCGGCACGGCGCGCTTCGGCGGTGGCGTCGCGTACGTCTTCAACAGCGGCGCGGCCGGATCGCGACGCTGCCCCTCTCGCGGCGGGTTTGTCTTGGGAGGTGCGGCCCTCGAGCCGGCGGCGCCGGCGCCGCGCGCCGCGCACGGGGACGAGGCCGGAGCCTGGGTCGTCTTGGACACGGCGACGGCTGGCTCAATCGACGCCGCGGTCTCGGGTGGCGCTTGGCCTCGGCTCGGCGCTTCGGAGGCTGCCACAGCCTCGTCGGGGCTGGCTGCGCCGCTGCCGAGAGTGATGTGCGCATTGCTCCGCGAGCTCGTCGAGGGCTCGGAGGAGGCGTCGGAGAGATCGAGGGAGGTGTGGATGATGGTGTCGGCGACGCTCGAGCTGTTGCGAATCGCCTGAATCTTGTCGAGCCGCTCAAGCTCCTTGTCTCTGAGCCGCCCAGGCTGCACGCTCTCGACCCCTGCAAGCGGGTCGGCCGGACCGGTCTGCCCTTTGCCCTGCGAGTTGACGACCACCGCCGGCTTCTTGCGACGGACGGTGAGGGTCAACCCTAGCCCCATCGACCGCCTCTCCCCACAGCGGCGGCGGCGCGCACTGTGGAACGTCTGCGGCGTAAGGAGGGCGAAGCACACCTTCTTTGGTTAGCGCGTGACGTGAATCTTGTGAAGTTGACGGACCTGCGGTTTCCAGGAGCTTCTTCCCGTCGCAGCTCCACTTCTTTCCAGGTTGCATTCGCCCTGGCCGGTAGAGGCCCTCCCACCCCGGGATATCCCTCTCGAGGACCCTCGAGGGCTCGCCCCGCGGCTCTGCTCCAAGAGTCCCCGGGAGTGCGTGTGTGTGTGTGTGTGTGTGTGTGTGTGACTGTCTGTGTGTGTGTGTGTGTTGTGTGCCCTCTCTCTCTATACATATACAAACAAAACAAACAGGGCTCCAGGCCCCAAATGATGTGTGAGTGTTAGAGTTGTTTGGTATTGCTAAAAATCTCTCTCTCTCTCTCCTCTACAACTGCCTGCATATCTACAACCCTTTTCCTGGCTCACAAGCTAAAGATGTTCACGGTCCCTCACATCGTCGCGACAAAACGCGACACACAGACAGGCAGGAGACAGGCAGGCCAGGCTTTCGCCTGAAGGGAGGGTGCATGAAGAGCATGTATGTAGAGTGTACCTAGAGCACTGAGCTGTGAGCGCTGTAGAGCTGAAAAAGAAAGAAAGAAAACAGACAACCCAAGGGAGGGATGGGAGGACGGCACGCCGCCACCACACAGGGATTTTAGGGGAGAAGTGTGGTGCTAGCCGTCGCCCACCCTCGGGCGTCTACCACTTCCTATCTCTCTTCGCAGTTTTTCTCACCAATTCTCGCAGCGACCTTCATGCCACCTCGCGTTCTTCCCACTCTCGTCGTTCTCTCTCCTGCTGTCTCTTCCCCTGACTCATCGCTCTCCTCGGCCTCGTTCTGAGCCGCTGTCGTCTGCCGATCTCTTGCTCTCGCTGCTTCTCTCGCCTTTCTGCGTAAAACTCCGCCCTCCTCTCCGCGTATTTTGGTCCCTCGAGTTTATCGCTGTAGAGCTGTAGATGTAACGCGGCCAAAGGATATCCACCTAGGTAGGTAGGTAGAAAGGTGAAGAACAGCCAGGCTCGGACTGGACACCAATGAGAACATAGCCAGGGGTTTTCTTCAGACAGTGTCCTTGATTCAGTCGATTGGAAGCGAACGCCTTTGATGCGGGAACTCTCGATCGAGGTCGGCGCCGACCGCGGTGCTGCGGCCTCCCTCATCGGCAGTGGGGACGCCGTCTCGGGCTACGCCGTTAAGCAAACACGCACACGGCCAGTGTGTGAGCCGCAGGCGGGAGCCGCGGGCAACTTCTGCTCGCCTTTGCCTAGCCCGGTCCACAAAAAGGTGGCCGCAGGGGACGGTGTCGCCGCGACGGCAGCAGCCAAAGGCAACGCCGGGGAGGTGCGCATCTAGTCAGCTATCGGCGAGAGGGTGTTTGTCCCACACGACGACAGACGGCAAGCTCCAAGCAGAGTCTCGCGCGCGCCGGGGGTCCCTGCTGCCTCCCTGCCGCCACCGCGGCCACCCCGGCGCGAGTGCCCGTGTGCGTACGTTGCCGCAGGCGCCGGACGCCCACCGCGGCGTGGGCTTTCTTGCGGCCTCGGTCGGCGAGCACCCCGAGGCGTCGGCGGAGCCGCAGCAGGAGACGAACGTGCTCCGCCAACTCGAGGCCTTCAAGGTGCCGCCCTCTCGCCGCTCCCGCCTCCTCCCCCTCGCCTCCTCCCCTCGCCCCCATCGCCGCGCCGTCCCCACAGGCGCAGGTGGCCGCGACGGCAAACGAGCGGCAGGCAGTCTTCGGGGGCAGCAGCAGCGGCGAGGAGGCGACGGCCGACCCTGCGGGCTCGAGCGGCCTGCCCTCCCTGCTGCCCTCGCCGGCCATCCTCCCGCTCGAGAGCCCGGACAAGGACCTCGACGGCGACCTCGAGGCCCTCCGCCTCCCGCAGCAAGCGGGCCTCGGCCAAGAGGGGGCGGCGCTGCCCTTCAGCGACGACCAAGACGACAACGGGTCGGCGCCGAGGCCTCGGCGGGCGGGGCGAGGCGGCGGGCGGGGCTGGGGCGGAGGGCGCAGCTTACGCAGCGACAGCAGCCGCGTGCCCTCTTGGACGGTCGAGGAGGACCTCGTCATCCTTCAGATGGTTCAGCAGTCCGGCAAGCGCTGGTCGGCGATCGCCAAGCGCGCCTCCGCTGTAGAGGGCTATAGGTAGAAGAGGGCGAGGGGGGCGTGTTGTCGCCGTGCGGGACAAGACTGTGTGTCGCCACAGGCGGTAGAGAGAGCCGCACCGCTCCCCGCGACGACGCGCAGGTGCCTCCCCGGCCGGACGGACAACGGCGTGCGCAACCGCTGGACTCGCATGGAGCGAGCACTGGAGATGCGAGAGGAGAACCAGTCGAAGGGTGTGCGTGCCCCGCGCCTTCCGCTGGCTCTCCGCAGCGCCGCGCTTCCCCCCCCCCCCCCCCCCCCTCCAGGCATCCTCGGCTACCGCTGCCGCCGGTGCGGCCAGCCCAAGCGCGGCCACGTCTGCCCCGCCCTCTCGAGCGAGGCGGTCGAGGGCGAGGAGGCGCTCGTCCGAAAGGGCGCCGAACTCGGCGCGTACGCGACGCAGCGCATCAAGGAGGCGGCGGCGCGGCCCGTGGCACCGCCGCAGAGCCGGCCCAAGCAGCGGGCGCGCCCGCAGCAGACGCCTCAGCAGGGCCGCCCGCAAGGGGACCAGCTGTGGCAAGGCCCTCCTCCGGCTACTACGGGGCCGTCCTGGGGCGCGCAGAGGGCAGCTGCGGTCGCGGGGGGCCAGCCCTTCTGGGCGCAGCACCTTCCCGCCGGGGACGGCGCCCTGTCTCTCTCTGCGTTCGGCCGAGAGCCGCCGGGCGTCAGCGCCTTCCCGAGGCTCCCGAGGCCGCAGGAACAGGGCGGCGCCTACCCGCCTGTGGCAGGAGTCGGGATGGCAGGGGCCGGGATGGCAGGGGCAGGCGTCGGGACAGGAGCAGGGCCGCCTCCGCTGGTGGCGTATGCAGGGGCGGGCGGCTACTACTACGCAGGCGCAGGGTACACCGCAGGGTACTACGGCGCCGCGTACGACGGCCACCCCTCGCAAGGGTACCCCCCCTCGCAAGGGTACCCCCCCTCGCAAGGGTACCCGCCGCAGGCGCCGTGCCCTGCGGCCATGCCTCCCGCGAACGGCGGCGAGGGCTGGAGCGGAGCCGGCCAGGGCCAGGCAGGCGGCGGCGAGAGCGGCTACCCTCCCGCCGCCGCTCTCCCGCCAGGCTCTGCTCCAGCCTACTTCACGCTCCCGCCGCCTCCGCGGCCGCAGCTCAAGACCGGCCTCTCCGCCACCCTCAGCAGCATCGGCCTCGGCCAAGACTGCATGGACCCTGCCTTCGCGCCGGCCGCGCCGCCGGCCGCGGCAGCGCCCGACGCCGGCCCGCCCACCGACCAGTTCGACTTTGAGTTCCGCGAGCTGCAGCAGGCGCGCGCCGGCCTGGCCCTCACCCCGCAGCAGCGACACCCTCCACTCCCGGTGTCCGTGTGGACACGTCCGTGACACGTCCGTGACACGCGTCCCGCAGGCGAACGACCGGCCGACCGCCGCGCCGCTGCACCCTCACGCCGCGCACGCCGCCGGCCTTGCGCGCGGTGCCCACCCCGCCATGGCCCACGCCGCCATGCCACAGCACGTGGGCGCACCCGTCTACGCCGGCGGCTTCTACCCGCACCCCTACCCCAACCACCACTACCTCGACCCTTCCGCGACGCCGACGGCGGGCGCAAAAGGCGATGGCGCGAGCCTGGGCGCGAGCCCGCGGCAGCTGGCCAGCCCGCAGCTGCTGCCGAGCCCCTGCTCACACGACCTCAGCTGGCAGGAGATCGAGTCCGACCTGTGCGCTGGAGCCGCCGTGTGAGCCCTCTCCTCTCTGAGAGACTCGTCTCTCGCAAAGCCCGGGCGAGGAGTCGCGATGACCCGCCGTCGTTTCTCGAGGAGCAAGTTGGGCGGACCGATCGGTGCCGGTGACAGTGCGGCGTGGATCATGAGACATGACGTAATCGGTTGTGTGAGAACCTGTGAGTGAGACGCGTCAAGTGAGGCCGTTGGCCGCTTGTGGCCTGCCGTGCCCCGTGCGATCAGTGACAGTGTAAAGCCGTGCCGTGCGTGTACACTTTGCTTCCCGCAATATTTGTCAATTTGTGTTTGTCGATGTCGTCGTGTGTGTTACGGCTTACGCAGTACGGCTTTACGCGCGGGGGCGCGCTTAAGCCGTACATACGGAAATTGGATTATGGTGCAAGGTGCCTGCGCGAGGCACCAGGCAGCGAGACAGCAGCGGACACAGACACGGAGAGGTGAGAGAGAAACATCTCGCACACTGACTCTGTGGGGACTGTGGGGCCGTAGCACACACGCGCACACATGTTGCTAGCATGTGCACGTGCTGGTCCCACGAGTTGCTCTCTCTTACTCAGCGGCCCGTGAATTGGGGGTACGAGCCCGCGCTGTACAGGTAATTGTAAGCGGCCGGGCTCGCTGCGGGCGCTGCCGCGGGCGTGGCTGCGGGCGCTGCTGCGGGCGTTGCTGCAGGTGTGGCTGCGGGCGCGGTCGTGGTGGGTGCGCCGCCGTAGACGTAGGCGTACGGCGGGGGTGGCGGGCGCGTGACCACGCGCACGCCTCCGGGGCCGTAGCCGGGACGAGTCTGCGCTGCGGCCGCGGGCGCTGGCGGGGCGTACTGGAAAAAGAGGCCGGGCGGCAGCTCCGGCTCCTCGGGCGGCGGGGGCGGCGGCGGCAGCACGACCGTGGCGAGGACGTACGGTGCGGAGATTGCGCCTGTGAAGTCGCACGTCTCGAGGCCCGAAGCGCGGATCCAGTTTGTGCCCGTGAGGTCCGCCTCCTTGAAGGAGGTGAAGGAGAAGACGGTGCCGACGAAGGTTGCACCGCGCAAGTTGCTCTTCGAGAAGTCGGCGTACATCAGGCTCGCATACTCGAAGCGCGCCCCCGGCGCCTGCAGCGTCTCCATCTCGGCATTGTTGAGCATGGCGCGGGCGAAGTTGGCGTTCGCGGCGAGCGCGCCCTTGAGAACGGCGGAGCCTGTGCGGCCACGTCACTGGGACGCGTCAGGGACGTGTCTGTGTGGGAGATGTCGCGCCCGTCGAGGCCGCACGGCGCCGGCGGTCGCGTTGACGAAGGAGGCGTCCGTGAGTGTGGCCCCCTCCATCAGCGCCTGCGTCAGGTCCGAGCCGTCGAAGGTCGCGCCCTTCAGGTTCGTCGACTTGAGGCTCGCGTACCTGTGCATGGAGCCATGTGGGCATGGAGCCATGGGCATGGAGCATGCTCCTGTGTCACCGACCCGACTGGGTGAGGATTAGGGTTAGGGTTAGGGTTAGGGTTAGTGGAGCTCGCTCCTGTGTCACCGACTCGACTGGGTGAGGAGCCCGTGCACCCCCCCCCCCCCCCTCCCCCCCGAGGGCCCGCGAGGTCGTCGCGTGCCGGCAGGTTGCGTTGGTCAGGTCGGCGTCGCGCATCTGCGCGTAGTCCAGCTTCGCGTACGTCAGGTCCGCTCGCACCTAGGGTTAGGGTTAGGGTTAGGGTTAGGGTTAGGGTAGTCCAGCTTCGCGTACGTCAGGTCCGCTCGCACCAGCGCCAGCTGGTCCGCGACGCCGTGCTCGAAGTTGGCGAGGTAGAGGCTCTGCCCGGTAAAGTCGCAGCGGCGCAGGTCCTTGTACGGGCTGACGGTGCAATCGGCGCTGTGCGAGCCCGCGCCCGTGCCCGTGCTGCCGATCGCGGTGCCGTAGCGACGCGCGGTCGGGAAGCGACTCGCAGAGGCGGGCGAGGCAGAGGCGGGCGAGGCAGAGGCGGGCGAGGCTAAGGCGCCCAGCGTCCCGCCGGGCGCAGCGATGCCGCCGCCGATCGCAGCGACGCTGCCCGACCCGACGCCGCCGCCCGACGCGCCCTGCCATCCCGCCGCCCCTCCGCCAGTCTGGACTCCTTGGTGCGACCAAGCCACCGGCAGAACTTGAGGCAGAACTTGAGGTGGCCGGGGCGCGTTGCCCGGCATGCCGGGGGCCGGAGGCGGCGGCGGCGGCGGCGGGGCAGGCGGCGGCGGTGGCGCTACCAGCGGCGACGGCGCCGAGAGCGGAGGCGGCACGAGAGCGCTGCTGGTGGCGGCGGCCGTGCTGCCTCCTCCCTGGCTGCTGCTGCCTCCCCAGTGCACGCGAGCCGGCGGCGTGTCCTTGACGAAGCAGGTGTAGGACGGCATCGGCAGCGCGTGCGTCGGGAGGATTCGGTGGAGCTCGCATCGCATATAGCCTGTGGCGGAGCCGTACTCAAAAGCCTCGCACCAGCGGTGGCTGTCGCACAGCCGTTTGCACTCCGCAATCTCGACGCGCCACTTCTCGTCGAAGTGGCCGGGCAGCGAGTTGGCGAGGCTCCCGACGCGGCAGGCGCCGTGGCCTTCGATGTACGAGCCCGTCCACAGGGGAGTCGACGACATATTCGAGAGCTGTGTCGACACGCCGTGCACGGCGTCTTTGAGAAGAAAAAGTGCGCGGCTCAGTCCATCGACCAAAAGCGCATGTCTTGAAGGTCCGATACTGGAAGCCCATCGCACCTCTTGAGCGACACTACGTTTCCGCAGCTGGGGATTCTCCGGGTACCCCTCTTTGTACCCGTGCTGGCCGGATTCTCCTCCGAACAACTCAAGTTCGATCGGCCCCAGTCTCGAACTGGCAGCCACTATCTCACCGGAGGTACCATGTCTCCGAGGAGGCAACCGGCCAAAAGCGCATGTCTTGAAGGTCCGATACTGGAAGCCCATATACGATATAGGCACCTTACACGCTCGCTAGGCTGCGGCCTACTTCCAGCAGGGCGGTCTGGGAACGCTCACGTGGAACCCTCGATCGAACACGAGGTGGAGCGCCTGCCCGCGGTGGTTGGGACGGCGGTTTTAGCGCCGACCCGCGTCCTCGAAATTCTTTTCCTCGGCTGTGTGTGTGCCAGTCCGCGCCAGTCTGTGCCCTTGTCGTGCCAGTGTGCTGTGAGAGAGGCTTGTATCTTAAGAATTCTTTTCCTCTCGACGGCGGCAACTTGCTTAGTGTGCGGTGAGTGCTCGCTGCCGTTGTTTCGCTGAAGAGTTGAGCAGGTCCGGCCCGCAAACGGGCGCCGAAAGGCGCGTCGTCATGCCGCTCGACAAAGTGCAGCACGTTCGTGACGACGTCAATGCTTCGTCCCTGCGCTTCGGCGGCGGCGGACACACTCGGCCACCTGTTTCCATGGTACCGCCGCCTGGAGTAGAATATCTGCCCCTTATGGCCGCCTGCCCATTACGCCGCCACACCACGCGCACTCTCGGCCGGCCGCCGCCGATCGTGGCCGACCCCGCGTTCATGACGACTCGTTCCACAAAACACGCACATATCCCTGCGGGCTGCGGCGGGCCGAACCGCCATCTCTCTCCTGCCCGCCCTCGACCCGCCGCCATAGAAATCACCGCTCACCGTTCGCTGCGAGAATCAGGTGAGCGGACG
>NW_005195979.1:0-1291 GCF_000372725.1 Emiliania huxleyi CCMP1516 | reverse complement strand
CTCCTCATGATCCGAACCGCCGCCACCCTCGCCTCACCCTCCCGCCCGAAATGCTCCGCCGTTCCTTCGCCGCTGTGGTCTGCCGTCGTGCCACCGTTCCTTACCGTGCCGCTCCTTCCTCCGTGCCACCGAGGCTTCGACCACCGAGGCTTCGGCCACCGAGGCTTCTGCCACCGAGGCTTCGGCCACCGAGGCTTCGGCCAACGAGGCTTCGGCCAACGATATTATTGCTGCCGCCCCCCCTGCCGTCCGTTACCGCCGTGCCGCCGTACCGCCGCTCCTACAGTGCCGCGCCCGCCGCGCCGTATGTCCCGCCGTCCGATGTCCTGCCTGCCGCCTGCTGCCGCCGCGCCGCCTTACCGCCGACCCTTATCGTGCCGCGCCGCCTTTACACACACACCTTACTTTCTGCTCGACCGAGTTTGCGCTGATGAGCGAACCGAGCCGCCGGGTGCCCCGCAGCGGCCTCGCTGGGCCAGAACATCGGCCCCGAGTGCTCCGCAGCAGCCTTGCTGGGCCAGAACGTCGGCCCGCGAGGTGGGGTGCTAGTCTGGGACCCATACGTGGCAGTTCCCTTGCTCCAAGCGCTTGCGCTTCGGCGGTAGTGATCTGATCACCCGAATACCACGTTCGGATCGCTCCTCATCGCAAACCCTGTCAGCAGTTCACCTACGGGTATGTTCGTAAGAGCTACATACACTGAAAATTCTTCTTTCAAAAAGCGGCTGCTGGTGTCCCGCAGTCCACCGCCCGCCGAGCAGCCGAGCGCCCACCCGCCGAGCTGCTGCCTAGATGAGCCTGTTCGACCGCATCAAGCCCTACCTCTACTACCGCACCGCGCGCCACGTCCGCGTCGACATCTGGCAAGTCGGCCTCACCAACCGGATTCTGCAGACCGGCATTATAGTTGCCTTCATCGCCACCGTCATCACCTCAAACTCGTGGGCGGCTAGCGAGCGGCCGCTTGGCGTGGTGAACGCGTGGGAGGATGGAGGGCGCTACGGCTTCGCGCCGACTCTCAACCGCTCGAGCGAATACTACTCTTACTGCGCCAGCCCGGATCACAACTACGTCTACTCGTCCAACTATGAGTACATCATGCCCGAGTGCCGCAATCTTCAGCCCGAGGAGATCGTCACGAAAGGTATTGGCTCGATATCCTTCACAACGTCCATCATAGAGACGTACGAGTACTCGTGGGAGTGCGGCAACCAGAGTGCGGCGACGCGCGCCAAAGAAGCCAGCTGTGGCGGCGCGGTTGTGGACCGCACGAACGCGGGTCGGCAGTGCA
>NW_005195980.1:0-1291 GCF_000372725.1 Emiliania huxleyi CCMP1516 | reverse complement strand
GATTAGGCGCCCGCGACACACTGAATACCCCGGGCGGGCCTCCGCTCCGGGGCTGCTCTATCTCCATTGTCTGCACGCAACCATGGTTATGCCCTTCACACCCCCAGCCCTCGTGTCACCGTTGTCCAACACCTTTTGGGTGTCACACTGCAGCAACCACAGCGCCGGGGGCTATTGCAACACATATGGAGCCGCCTCTGGTAAATGCTGCACCCGCCGGAGCAGCGCCCACAGCCGGAACCGTGCCCGCAGCTAGTCCTACAGTCCCAACAACTTCGCCGACGATGGCCCCAACAGTGATTCGCAGCACGTGTCCCTGGCCGCAGAAGGAGAGAAAGGCGTACGGGCGCGTAGACACGCACTGCTGCACGAAAGAGAAGGACAAGGTGAAGGACCCCACTTGCAAGCTCCAAGCTGGGTGCGCAGGCATAGTGTACGACTTTCACGAGTGCAGGACCCTCGATCGCGACAACCGGATCTTTCGCAAGACCGATCCGAGCTGTGATCCTAGTTTGCACATCCTCGACGACCATTGCGTGCGCACTCAGCAACCACTTGACCTGCCAGCCCTGCAGAGGAAGAAGTATTGGTTCATGGGGTTCTCAGTCACCAGGCACTACTGCGATGCGATGGGGAAGTTGATGAACAAAGACTACAGGGAGTTCTTAGACCGACGAGAGGAGAAGAAGCAGTACGCCAAGGGCTTCAGCCCCGCCAACAATGTGAAGTCGGCTTGGAAGCTCTACATGGGGCTGACACCTTCCATCTATGACCAGCGGGGGAGGAATAAGCGCGACTGGTGCATAGACAAGTACCCACGGCTGTCGACAGAAGAGTGCATCAAAAAGCTCACAGCAGGCGCGACGCAGAATGATGTGCTGTTCGTGGGATCCTGGCCAGTCAACACCACCTACTACCACGCGCACGTCCCTAAGTACGACCCTTGGCAGCACGGCGATGTGGCAAACCCGCAGTTCGCGGACGCAGCAGCGCACAGTGATCAGCGCAATACGATGGCGATGCTTGAGCGTGCATTTCCGGGTGCGATCTTCTGGCACAACTACCCTCATATGATACAGGAGATGCACAACGGCCACCATTCCCTTAAACCACTCGGATACGAGTTCCTTATACCAATCCTACAGCCGTTTGAGACGGCACCCGGATCGAGGATGGCTTTACAGCCCCACCCGCGATCAGCAATACCGCAGAGAGCCGTGCACACGCGGCTCACCACTCACACTTGCTGGGCACCAACCTTTGGGTCCAGATGCCGATCCCTCTACAAACG
>NW_005195981.1:0-1291 GCF_000372725.1 Emiliania huxleyi CCMP1516 | reverse complement strand
AGTGGGCCAGGCCCTCCCGCGCCTGCCTGCGCGTTTGTGTTCGAGAGGAACGACGTGAGCACGTGAGCGACAACGGGTCGGTTTCTACGAGGCGGTGGCGCTGCTGCCCGTCTCGATCTCTTGACCTTTCTGAAGCGGCCGTCTACTTCGCTTGAGCCGCGGCGTGCCGCGCCCCTTGCCGTCGTGCGCATGCACATGAACATGCACATGCACATGTGCATGACATGCTACAAACATGGAGCATGTGCATGCACATGCACACATGCACATGCTACATGTACATGTTGTGCATGTCCTCCTGCGCGGAGACCATGCGCAGGATCTGCAGCGTGGGCACCGACTTGTAGCAGATTTGTAGCTAGGGACTATGCGGGATGGACTGGTACCTTTCGTGAACACACACACCCTAGACGTGAGGCCCCCCGAACCAACAGGGCCAGACCCTTCCAGAGAAGGTACCCTAGGGACGCCCAAAACGCCCACAGCCGCCCCACAACCCATAAACAGTACTCAGCATAACCACTTGGCCCACCGCGCACCGGCGCGGGGGTTCGGTGTTTCACATTAGGGGCCCACCCTCCGCACCGGCAGGCCGCCTGGAGCCCCCTAGGTGGGCCGCCGCTGCTCTAGCGCACAGCGAGACCCGATGGGCAAAGGGCCCCTATCCACCACAGACACCCTCACGCTGTCTCCCCCGGCCTCAGCCGCGGCGCGCCGAGGGCGATCCTGCGCAAGGGATCGCTGCTACAGAGCAGCGGCGGCCGGCAGCGGCGCGTGGCGCCGGTAGCGCGAGCAGCGCCATCCGCGATGGCGTGGAGGTCGGCAAAGGTGCGTAGCGCAGCACGAGAAGTGGCTGCCGCGCTCCCGACGGCAGCAGCAGCGCGAGCACCGTGTCCGGCTTCTCGTTCAGTAGCTAGCGGCACGTCGCGGCTCCTTTCTGACTTTATCAGCTCGTTTTTTTCAGCTTGGCCTACGAGGGGAGGGCACGAGCGCTGAGCAAGTGGGAGGGCAGACAGGTGTGTGCGTGTCGGGAGGTCGCCGGTCGTCGCGGAGCTTGGCGAGCGCGGTCTCGCCGACGCCGCGAGGAGATGCAGCCACGTGCTTGACGCCTTCTCGGACTCCTTCTGGTTGCGCCTCTCCTTCTTCTCCTGGATCTGCGCCAGCTTGTTGTCGTGCCCCGACTTGAGGCGCGCCGTCACCGCGCTGGTGACCCACATGCCGCACCACCGCCCTCGCCGCCGCCCTCGCCGCTGCCGCCCTTGCCCCCGCCCCCCACGCCCCGCCGGGGAGT
>NW_005195982.1:0-1291 GCF_000372725.1 Emiliania huxleyi CCMP1516 | reverse complement strand
GGGTGCGTGAGACATGGAGAGAGAGGGGGAAAGGGGGAGGAAAGAAGCAAGCCTTCCCATGCAGCCCGTCAATGTTTTGCGTGATGCAGGCGGTCACGCAGCCCAGCCTCTCCAGATCGGCGATGGCGACGTGCGCCGCGTTCGGCCGCGCGTGCCGGACGGTGCCCGTCTCGAGCAGCTCTTCCTGCGTGCCTCCGTTGATGGCGTGGATGTCACGCGTCAACTCCGTCGCCATCTCCCAGAAGAGATGTGGCTGGCCGACAAAAGTGTTGTACTCGCAGTACACCGCCGGGTCGTATCGAGACCAGAGGCCGCCCGGTGAGCGAAAGTCGGGGATGGATGAGGGTGGCTCGACTGAGCAGCCTGCACCTGTAAAGACAGTCATCGACCTGCCCCCGGCTAGCATCCGAGCGAGCTTCTCAATGCCTTCGTCCGGATCCGGCTCGCCAGCAGCTGGTGCGGCGCTCGTGGAGAAGGCACTGCCCATGCCCGCAAGTCCACCGACTGCCCGGGGGGGGGGCTGCTCGCGCGAGACCTCGGGAGCGGCTTATTCGTCGATTCCTTTTTCAGGAGTGCGGCTTTTAGTATGTTGAGGTGGACTGACGACAGGGTTTGCGACGAGGAGTGACTCGAAAGTTTTTTGACGACGCGGGCCTCGCCTTCTGCTCTCGGCGCGGCGTCGAGGTCGAGACGCCCAAGGTGGTCGCGCACTTCGCTCGCTGGGGCATGGAGATCCACGTCGGCAAGGACGGCTCCAACGGCGAGCCTCGCAAGGACTCGAAGTCGGAGGTGCTCTTCTGCGCGGCGGCGCCGACCTCGTACAACAACCCCGCCACCTACGACGGCGCCGACCTGTCCGACATCAAGCTGCCCGGCGGCTGCTTCATGCCGGTCGTGGACCGCTTCAAATATCTTGGGAGCTACCTCAACCGCGACTGCAGCGACGGGCTCGACGTCGACAGCCGGATCGAGTCGGCAGGCCGAGCTTTTGGCGCTCTTCGGAAGTGCCTTTTCAGCTCGAGGGACGTCTCGTTTGCCGCCAAGCGCGCGGTCTACACCTCGCTCATCCTCTCCATCCTGCTCTACGGGTGCGAGTGCTGGGCGCTCACCGAGCGCCTCCTCCACCGTCTCCGCGTCTTCCACGCACAGTGCGTGCGTGCGATGTGTCGTGTCACTCGCAAGCACGTGTGGGAGCACCACATCACGACTGGCGAACTCTGCGCCAGGCTAGGTCTCGACTTCATCGACTACTACATCGACCGACGCCGGCTGGGCTGGCTCGGGCATGTCA
>NW_005195983.1:0-1291 GCF_000372725.1 Emiliania huxleyi CCMP1516 | reverse complement strand
AGTTTCATAGTGGACCGTAGGAGCGATGAAATAAATAAATAAAAACGGACACCTCTACTGTGAGATGGGTAAAAAGGAACAGGTCCCCGCCCTTGCGATCTTTGTGCAGGGTTCTTTGTGGGTGTGGTCGGCGACTACCGCCGGGGTCGTCCTCCCGATGGGGGACTAGCACTAGCCGTCTTCCACATGGTCCCTCGGGTCCCTCTGCTGCTCCTAATCTCTTCGTTAAAGGAGCGATGGAGCCGTAAACCGCTCCGATTTGCGTGTATCATTTAGTTTTAGATGCATTTAACGAGACACGAGAGAGAGAGATGGTTGAGAGGGCCGGCCGCCGCCGCTCGAGCGAGCGCCGACTGTCCACAGGCTGAGCACAGGCGTCGAAATTTACCGACAGCGGCTCTCGAGAAAATTCACACGGCGTCCTCGGACCTGCGTCTCGCGCCGCGCGCGCGGAGAGCAGAGGCCTGTGGCTGCCTAACGTTAATTTGGGGCCTAACAGTTGCACTATTGTTGGCTGAAATCCTCAACGTTGTTCAAGTGTTCACCCAGCCCATGCTGTTACTGTTTGTCACTGTTGTTACTGTCGTTCAGCGGCCGGCAAAAAACCCAGCGACCGTGCCTCGTTCGCCGCTTGCTTAGGATGCAGAGTTTGTTGTACTCTTAGCTTACTGGGAGAAAAGAGCCAGAGAGAGAGAGGTTTCACGTTAAAGAGCGCCTCTACATCGCTCTACAACGCAAGCGCCTCGTCACGCGGCGGATGTAGAGCTCTACAGCTCTACAGCGCTCTACACAAGGACCCCAGGAATTGCGACTCGCCGCTTTCCTCCCACTGTGATTCTGTGTGAGCTCTGTGTCTTGATTTGCCAACAACAAACCTAATTAAGACATCTCTACAGCTCTACAGCGCGGCGTAAATCCCCTACACACCTGAGACCTTACCCGCATTGAGCCCGAACCACACGGGCGCCGGTGGATGAGCGGCTGTACGGATCCGCAGTCAGGGTGTCAGTATGCCGGCAGCAACTCGAGTGCTAGCCGACTCGTTGGCCGACCTCGAGGAGCGACACACGCGCTGGCAGCGACGATTGGCGCTCATGGCTGGCACGTTACCGCCACCGCGCCAGTCGCCGCTACTCGAGCCGCACTCGCCACCGCAGCAGCGCAAGCCGTCCCCTCCACGGCCGCTGCCGCCTCCGCACTCGCCGCAGCCGCGGTCCCGAGAGTCGCTGCCGCCGCCGCCGCCCTCTGGCCAGCTCTTGTCTGGCGCCAGGCATCAGTACATAGAGGCGCT
>NW_005195984.1:0-1291 GCF_000372725.1 Emiliania huxleyi CCMP1516 | reverse complement strand
GGGCCTTTTGGCCCATTAAAATTCTTGGGGGCGCGCCGGCCCAGTTTTTTCCAAGGGGTGGGGGTGGGGGGCTCTTCCAATTCGCCTTTCGTGGTTTGGGTGGGTGCGCCGTGGGTGCGCTGTTTGTGTACATCTGAACAAGTGCTCCAAGGGAAAATAGTTTCTTTTTCGCACGAGCGCGTGTAAAATTCTTTGTGTTAGTGCCAGTGCGCGCCAGTCCCGTGCCCAGTGTTGTGCGAGGGAGTTTCGTTGTAAAATTCTTTTTCGCATGTGCGACGGAGTTTTATTGTTATATGATAGTAATAGAGCAGTTTGGTCGGAGGGCGCCCGGGTCGCCCCGGAGCGGCCCCGCGCGGGGAGGTGGGTGGAAAAATTCTTTTTCGCATGACCGTACAATCACGACCGTGTCTTCGAGCGACACAGTTTGCCAACCATGTCTGGCCCTCGAGCGTCTGCTTGGTTCTTGCGGATGCAGGCGGCCATGATTGAGGACCGCCAGTCGCAGACGCTGCTGACTGACGAGACTGTGCAGCGGCTGCGGGCGCATCGGCAGCGGCAGTGGCAGAAGGTGGCGGCAGACTTCAACAAGCGTCTGGACGAAGCGAATGAGCGCGCGGACGCATCAATCGCAGCGTGGCTCGCGGCTCACAAGGAGCGCGTCGCGCTTGGCATGACGACCGACGGTGGGACCACGACCGGACCACGGCGACACCGAAGGCATGACCGAGGAGGTCGCGGACGAGAACGCGCCGCTGGTGAACGGCCAGGGATACGTTTGGGCCGAGGGCTACGGCCGGCTGGGTTCTCTGCGTAGATTAGGGCCAGGATTAGGGCCAGGAGCCGCCGGCGTCCGGCGTGCGAGGCCCGGCTCTTGCGCACCGAAGCGAGCGGAGCGAGCCGAAGAGAAAATTTGAGGATAAGGTCGTACTTGCATGTATGTACGTCCCTGTTTTGACAGTACGTACGTAGTGTCGAAGTACGTCCGTGGTTGAGCTGAGGCGCACGTACGCGAGGGTCGCTAGCGTGTCGTCAGCAAGGGCGTGTGGGCTGGGGGCATTTCCGCCCACGTTCTTGCGATACGTACTTGATTTCACGGTCGTGAAAGCAAGGTTGCCAAGCTCTGACGAACATACCCGTAGGTGACTAGCTGACAGGGTTTGCGATGAGGAGCGATCCGAACGTGGTATTCGGGTGATCAGATCACTACCGCCGAAGCGCAAGCGCTTGGAGCAAGGGAACTGCCACGTATGGGTCCCAGACTAGCACCCCACCTCGCGGGCCGACGTTCTGG
>NW_005195985.1:0-1291 GCF_000372725.1 Emiliania huxleyi CCMP1516 | reverse complement strand
GCAGCTCCGCCTTGGGAAGCTTTGCGAGGAACTCGGGGAGGTTGGCGGCCGCCGCGAGGGCGCTGCTACGGGCGAGGTATCCGCTCTTCACCTGACACAGCAAGTGAGATCGTCGATAGAGCGCAGGACTGGTTGATGCTGCTACTATCCAGCGGCGCCTCACCCGCCTCGCGTCCGGCATCGCCGCGTCCTTGGTGGTGAAATCGATGTCCGCGTCCCAGGCGCCAGCGATCATCGCCTCGTCGTTGGTGATCGCACAAGCCCCCGATTTGGGGTCGAAAGCTTCCATTGACCCTTGCGCTGCAGCAGCCGGGGCAGTGCGGGCGGAGGAGTAGGGGGCGGGGCGGAGCTGGAGGGCGGGGCCGCCACTTTCTGCACCCCGGAAAGCATTCGCAATCAACGCTGGGGTGCCGGCGTTTTATTGCTCTCGCAGGGTGCCTGTTTTTCGTTTGCTAGCAGATACGTGCCTGCGTTTGGGTGTGCTCCCCAATCTTTGGGTCACTCTCGAGGCACTGACGCCGCGCGCGAACGGCCGAACTCCGCCAGTGCTCGCGTCTGCCCCCCCCCCCCCCCCCCACAGTCTCCTAAAGAAAGAAGAAGACGGTCGGCGTGGACAACGACACAGGCCGCCACACACAGGGAATTTGAGGGCAGGAGTGTCTAGCCGTCTTTTTATGAGATCGGCCAAAGGGGCACTTGGAGCACTTGGAGTGCAGTTATCAACCTCACATCCAGGGCCGCCGGGGAGCTAAGAAGCGCACCCAGCGGGCCGGATGATCGGCATCGGGCTACGGGCTAGAGAGCTCTGACCCCTAGGGGGGGTGCGCGTTCGCAGGGAAAGGGCCGTAAAATAAAGACGGGTCTCCGTTGCTTTGTTCCCGGGCGTTTCTCGATTCGAACCGGCCCGGGCCCCCCCGCCCTCGACCAGCCGGGTCGCTCGCCAGGTGCCTCCGTGCTTTCGCCCCGCCGGTGCCGACGGGCTCAGCGTTAGGATCCGGGCCCGTAGCAGCTTGGGACGGCCGTATGGCGAGCCCTCGCTGCGTTGGGACTACAGCACCGCTGACTTCCTTTGAGGTGCTCAAAGCCTCGGCGGTCGATGACCACATAGACTTCACCGGCAAGGACGCCCATTGGCCCGATGCACGTGCACGCAAGAGCGGCCTCTTGGACCGCGCTTCTGCACTGGCTGCGATGCAGAACCTGCCACAGTTTCTTCAGAAGCTGCCAAAGGCCGAGCTGCACGTCCACGTCGAGGGAACTCTCACCGCCGAGCGCGCCCACGACATTGCCG
>NW_005195986.1:0-1292 GCF_000372725.1 Emiliania huxleyi CCMP1516 | reverse complement strand
ACTAGAGGCGCGCTTTGCAGTCCGCAACCGGAGGCGAGAGCAGGAGCGGCGCGTGGGCTTGCATTGTTTCTTTTTCAAGTGACACGCCAGTAAAGCCCAGTTAGGAGGGAGTTTTGTAAAATTCTTTTTCAAGCAATGCCGCTCGTATCCCAAAAGCTATACCAACCGAGAGAGAGATTTTTAGCAATACCAAACAAATCTAACACTCACACGTCATTTGGGGCCTGGAGCCCCTGCAAAATGATGTTTATGGAGGTTTAAAGTTTGCGGGGGGGGGGGGGCTGTTCACCCCCGCGCGAAACGTGCAAACAGGGTTGCCAGGTGAGAGCGAATGGCGCGGTTCACGCCTCGCACAACAGAGGGAGAGATGCGCTCTGCATGGGGGGACATAAAAGAGAGCGAGTACTTGGGCGAGTAGGCCGTGCGGTCAACGCTGCCGCGCGCAACTTTGCGCGCGAGGCGGCGCAGCTTGAGAACGGCGGTGGGCGAGAAACCGCCGCCGAACGTCTCGTGGAGCAGCAGGTTGAAGTTGTTGCGCTTGACAAAAATCGCGTCGTGGTAGAAACCGCGATGCGCCTTGACGTAGCCGTGGCCGGTCTTGTGGGAGAAGGGTTGGCTGGGCTGCCCGCGCGCCTTGCAGCCCATGTTCAGGCGGCGGGCCTTCTCTTCGGTGTTGCCGAAGGCGTAGGAGTGGCCGACGGAGGCGGGCGTGCCGCCACTCGAGGCGTTGCCAACGCCCGTCGAGGAGGTCTTGAGGAGGGGCGTCCAGAGCTTGATCTCATTTACTTCATCGCATCCTCCTGCGAGGTCAGTCTTGTTCTGCGAGGTCAGTCTTGTACCCCTCATTGTACTGCCGGGTGAGCTCTGGTTTCTCCTTGTCGCCGTGCACGACCGGCGCGTTGGCCGGGGCGCGCATCGCGTCCGCCCAGGCGGCGAGGACGCCGTCGTGGGGCCGCCGGTGGTGGGCCTTGTTGTAAAGGTAGTCGCCGAAGAAATCGACTGGCATGCCCCGCTCGAGCGCGACCCGAAGGGTGGGAAGCGCCGCGGAGAGCCAAAGGCCGAGCTTCCGCTGGAGCTCGTCCTGGAGGGTGTCGGAGGAGAGGGCGCTGGCGTACGTACCGTCGACACGGACATCGAAGGCCTTGCCGGCGAAAGGCGGTGAGGCGGAGACGAAGCGCGACGGCTTCGCGGTTGTTGACGGCGCTGTCTCCGAGGGACGGGTTGTTCTTGACGTGCACGTCACGCGCCTAGACGAGCTCCTGGTGCGCGTACCAGTCCTTGTGATTCTTGAT
>NW_005195987.1:0-1292 GCF_000372725.1 Emiliania huxleyi CCMP1516 | reverse complement strand
CAGTAGAGAGGTCGACTGTCTCGCGGGGCCACTCCCCACGAAAGCAGTCGGGAGACTATTACGTGCCAATATTTGGGCACCTATCCGGCGCCCAAAGTGCTAATACTGGTGATCTAAGTGGCAAGACGTGCCACCACACGGGGTATGGGAATATAGAGATATGTGAATACGATGGACTAGTTGTCACTCTGGGGCGGGGAAGGGAGAATAATAGGTGAAGCCTCTCGATACAGGTCAGGCTGTTGGTGCTCGTGAGGGTATTCGTGCCTCACCTCCTGCGACACTCCGGCCCCGCCACCTGCCTCGCCGCCGCCCACGCGACTGGCCTCGCCGCCGCCACCGCCACCGCCCTCCCCACCGTCCTCCCCTCCGCTCTCACCGCCGCCGACGCGCCGCCACGCCGCCTCGGCCTCCGCCCTCGCCGAGCCGTCGCCACCGCCCTTCTCGCCGCCTCTGCCGCCCGTGCCGCCTTGGCTGCCGCCTATTCCGTGGCCCTCGCCACCGCCGCCGCCGTCGCCGCCCCCGCCGCCACCGCTACCGCCGCCTCCCGCCCCGCCACCCCCTCCGACACCGTCACCCCCCCTCCCTCACACCATCCCGGCCGGCCTCCTCCGTTCTAGCCCCACTCCCACACACCACCACCAACCTCCCCGCGCCCCCACACGCCGGCCCCGCGCACCCACGCCACCACCATCCGCCACGTCGCCCTCCCCGACCCCCACCCCGCGCCCCAGGCTCGTCACAGCTCCGCTCGGGGCGTCCAGGTGCCGCCGCCCCAACCGATGCGGCCCACGCGGCCGCCGGGCGGCGCGACGGCGGCTACCGGCCGTCATAGCCCTTCCAGCGCCGGCCGGGGGCTGCGGCGGCGCGCGGCGCGCGGCGGGCAAGCTGCCTGCTGGCGGGCGGCGCTTCTAGTCGTGATTTTAGTGCCGCGTAGGTCGCCCTTCGGCCACTTCTCGGGCGTGCGGCCGCAGCGCGGCGAGAAGGCGGCGCGCTCGGCCCGCTGGCGGAGGTGAAGCCCCCCAGAGCGGAAGCTGGCGGGCCGGGGGCGTCCGGCGGGTGCGCGGCGGCACCCGTGCCACCGTGAAGGGCCGTGGTGGCCCGTATGGCGGCCGTGTAAAGGGCCGTTTGGAGCTGTCCCGGGTATTTTTATATACTTTCTTCATTCTTGTCATCTATTCTAATGTTTTCTCATCCAGATGTTTCTTGTCATTTTTTTTCCTTCTCGATCATTTTGTTAATGTAGTATGCTCTATTTCTTGGCCTCATTGAACTACTTCTTATATTCCTTA
>NW_005195988.1:16933-19199 GCF_000372725.1 Emiliania huxleyi CCMP1516 | reverse complement strand
ACCTGCAGCCGCGGCGCCGCCTCGGCGAGGAACGCGCGGCCGATGCCGCCGACGCGGACGCGCTGCCTCATCACGTAGGCCGCGCCGCCCGCGCTCGATGCCGCGCCGGCCGGCGCGGCGTCGGCAGTGACGTGAACCTCAAGCACCCGCGACGCGCGAAAGTTGCCGACCGCGGCCCGCTCGGCGCCGACAAAGTCCCAGCGCACGGTGCGCCCCTCTGCCGTCTCAAAGGTCCAGCTGATGGAGCGGCAGGCGGGCTGGCCGAGCAGCGCCGCCGCCGCCGTCTTGAAGCCGTCGCCAAAGCCGCCCGCGGTCGCGTCGCCGCCCTTGCCAGCGTCGGGCACGCCCGTCTCGAGCGCACGCGGGTGCAGCGGGAAGGTGTAGTGCTGCAGGATCCGCAGCTCGTCCTCCTCCACCTCGATGGCGCAGACCGGCTCGTCGCCGCAACGAAAGGCGATGGAGGCGAGGGTGCCGCGCTGGCCGGCCGGCCGCTCGACGCGCAGCGACAGCGCCGGATGCAGCCGGCCGCGCGGCGCCAGGTCGAGGTGGTCGATCGTGTTTTGCATGAACTCGCGCAGCGCCGGCCAGAAGCCCGCCCACGCCGGCGTCGGCTTCTTGATGGTTCGCGAGGTGTCGTGCACGCGCTTGCCGGCGGGGAGGGCGGAGAGGTTGAAGCGGCACGCCTTGAGCTTTGCCTCGCGCGCCTGGAGGTAGGACGCGCGCTGGCTGGCCGACGGCGCAGGGCGTGCCGCGGCCGCGGCCGGCGCGGCCGGCGGGTTCTCGGCGTTGGGTGCCGGATCCTTGCGGGCGTCGGTCTTGCGTGCCTTTCGGGAGGGTGGAGGAGAGGAGGGCGCCGCCCGCGCCGCCGCGCTCCGCTTTGCCCTTGCGGCCGCTGGTGGCGGAGCCTCGCTCTCCTCGTCGGACGAGATGAGGCTGATTTGCTCGAGCGGTGACATCGAGGCACCGGTCCAGCTGTCCAGGATAGGACATGTCCCCCCCCAAAAGAAACAAAAATGCCTGGTTTCCGATATACCATCCCACCTCCATCTCCACACCATTCCACTTCCCATCCCATCCCCCTTCACATTCTCTAGATAAATTTCATCCTCCCATCCATCTCTCTCTCAACACCCCCTTCTATCCCACCTCCATTTCCACACCACACCAATCCACTTCCCATCCACCATCACTTTCTCTTTTTTCCCCCTTCTATTACCCACGATTATTTTTTACATGTATGGGCGACTTCACACCAGCCTGGCGCGGTCTACGTAACAACTGATTGAACCCTCCCGCACCCACTCCCCATACCGACACCATGTCTGGGGATGGGGAACCGACGCGCGGGAGGGATCATTTTGCGTTTTTTGGTGTTTTTTCTCTTTCTTGGCGGCTCTTCCGCGCCAGACTTCACCGCGTCCATAGCCTCTCCTCGCAACGACCACACAGCTCGCCATGCCGACCCGCAGCGCCGCTCGTGCGACGGACACGTGAGCAGCACCCACCGCGCCCGTCCCTGCGACGCGCGGCCGCACAGCAGCCTTTCGCAGCCGCCCGCCTCTCTAACGCTCGCCGAACGGCTGGCCCTGCCTTTGCTACTCTCAGGATCACTCCTCTCGAGATGGTGAGCGTCCTCGCTGATCCCACGGCGTTTGGCTACGTGGAATGTGTCTGGTATGCGCTCGAGCCGCTGCCGAGCAACCCACAGCACTCGTTCTGCGACCGCTTTGGGCTGAGCATGACCGAGCTCGACACCTTGCTTACTCATACCGATCCGCCCTTCTTCTCTGGCGCATTGAAGGAGCTCAAGTCGCTGCGCGAAAGCTCCTTCAAGGCGAGCATCGCAGCGGCGTGCGGGCCAACGGCACCTCCAGTCTTCAAGCAGACGGCTCGCAGCACTGCGGCGCTCGAGCGCGCTGCCGGCGCTGTCGGCGGCGTCTCGTGCGCAAACCGCTAGATGCGACCACACACCACGCTCACGACACGTCATTCGCACCTCCCGCGTTGCTATACCTCAGAACACCGCTCTGGCCCGCGCTTGTCACAGTCTGCACCCACACAGCGACGTGCGGCTCTGCACGCGCCGCAGGTGGGTGGGCTTTGGGCGGCAGCCGGACGTCACCCCGCAGCAGCAGGTCGACGGCCACGCGGACTCTGTTCAACCCGGCGCCGTCGGCCGCAGAGTCCTCGCTCGACTCGTCGAGGCCCGGGCCCGCCCACGAGGCGACACGCGGGCCTCTCGCAGTCGACGATGCAGCAGCAGCAG